>NC_071524.1:16631438-16726438 GCF_027887155.1 Malaclemys terrapin pileata | reverse complement strand
ATGGACAGGGTGTATTGGGAAGGAGGGATGGATGGACAGGGTGTATGGGGATGGAGGGATGGATGGACAGGGTGTATGGGGATGGAGGGATGGATGGACAGAGTGTATTGGGAAGGAGGGATGGATGGACAGGGTGTATTGGGATGGAGGGATGGATGGACAGGGTGTATTGGGAAGGAGGGATGGATGGACAGGGTGTATTGGGAAAGAGGGATGGATAGATGGCCCAAGGGTCATAGACAGGCAGAGGGTTCCTGGTGGAGAATCAGCTCCCGGTGCGACGCTGCAGCCAGAAGCGCGACCCCCATCCTGGGCGGCATAAACGGGCATCTCCCGTCGGAGCAGAGAGGTTTATTTTCCCCCTGTGTCAGGCCCTGGTGCGACCGCTGCTGGGACCCTGTGTCCAGTTCTGGTGCCCACCACTCAAGACGGAGTTTGATCAGTGGGAGAGGGGTCGAAGAAGAGCTGTGAGAATGATCGAAGGGTTAGAAAACCTGCCTTGGAGTGACAGACTCTCGGAGCTCGGCCTGTTGAGTTTAGCAGAGGGACGGCTCGGGGGTGGCTTGGGCAGTGTCAGTAAGGAGCTGCCCAGGGAACAAATATTTAATAACGGGTTCGTCATTCTAGCGGCGGCAGGTGGAACCCGAGCCAGTGCTGGGAGTTGAGGCCAGACACACTCGGACCGGAAAGGAGACGAGCAGATCTGCTCTGGGCATCGTTTCAGTGCGGTTCTGCGGCCTGGGCCGCCCGGGGGTCAGCCCCGAGCATCACAGTGGGCCCGTCTTTGCTTGGAATCTAGGAATTTGACACCTAGATTTCTGCTGTCGCGTTGGTTCCTTCCCCATCCCCGATCGGCGGTGCAGGGGGCCCACGCAGCTCTGCCATCTCTGCCCCAGCGGTGCCCTCTGCCAGCGGGTCTGGCCCAGCTGGGCCGCAGCTCTGGGAGAGGTGCCCCCGCCCCAGGCCCAGTGGAGTCAGGGTGGGGACGATGGGGATTTTCTAGGTTTCAGGGCAGGGCAGGAGTCCGGGGCCAGCCCTGCTTCTCTCTCCATGTGCCGGGGGCAGGACCACGGTGGTTGCAACCACGTCTGGAGCCGCGCACATGCCATGGGGGGTGGGGGGCGAACACCCGCCAGCCACATTCACATAGGTGGCCAGGCCAGGTGACCGCCCCGGAGCAGCGGAGAGCGCGCAGTAACCAGACAGGCCCATCTGCTTGTGAAGCAATGCACCATGGGATACCAGTGGGAGGCTAACAGTATTACAAATTATGACGGTGAATGCCATAATTCATTCTTTGTATTGTGGTCGCCTCAGGCCCCCATTGCGCCAGGCGCTGCACATTTTAATTGTACATTTCAATTGTGATTAGGTGTATTATGATAGCCCTGGAGCCATGGACCAGGCCACACTGCGCCAGGTGCTGTACATTTTAATTTTACATTTCAGTTGCTATTAGGTGTATTATGGTACCACCCAAGCCATGGACCAGGCCCACATTGTGCCAGGCGCTGTATATTTTAATTGCTATTAGGGTATTACAGTAGCTCCTAGGTTGCGCCAGGCGCTGTACAAACACAGACCAGAAAGCCAGCTCCTGCCCCCCAGGGCTAAGCCCAGATCCTCGAAGATATTGAGATGCCTATGGGAGTTAAGTGCTCGCTACCGTAGGATCTAACCGCAGCGCTGGCAGCTCGTGTGCGATCCGGGGCTTTTCTTAAAGCCCCAGCTCCCGGATTCAGGTGATGATGGGATTTCAGCTGACTGTCCAGGAAGAATTTTCTGAATCTCCTAGAGGCAAAGAGATGTTTGAAACCATGAGCCCCCCTCCTGCGGGAAATCAGAAGGCCGATAGAAAGGCCCACGATTGTATTGCTTTCAAACAAATCCCATGGTTGTAAGCCGCTCTGCTGATTTTTGGTGGGGCCTGACTCGGGCGTTCGGAACGGCACTCGGTCCAGTTAGGTCGGTGTGGGGACGTCCCCACCTGGCCCTTTGGCCGATACAAACCCCATCGAAGCGCCGAGTGTCCCGAGGCAGGAGATAAACCAACACGCCCAAAACCGAGCAGCTTTGGCTGGGAAAAAAGCAACGTGCTTCCTGGGCGCCTTCCCCGGGGGGCCCAAAGCCCCTGCCCCAGTCACTAGCACGGCCCAGATCCTCACAGCTACGCCCGTGCCAAGCCCCTTGGAGGCTGCGCCCAGGCCCGAGCCAGAGAGACCGCAGAGAAGGGGCCAGTCGGGGCTGGGACGGGCAATTTAACCCCAGTTTGCGGGATCCACCCCCCCAATTACCCAGCACCATCGCCGGACGGCTGCAGGGGAGGGGGGTGTAATTGTCTTTTGGAAAAAAAACCCTAGAGGTGGGACAATAGAGGGGTCTTGAAGTGCGTTACGGATCCCCTCAGAGCTGGGGCCGATAATTGGTTAATTCCAATCCTCTGCTCTTAATTAGCACTGACCGGTGGGGGTTCAGCTTTAACGACCGAAGTGCCTGGAAAGGGTTAATTGCAGGCCGGGGAGTGGGGGGGGGAATTGATCTGTCTGTCTGGGGAGGGAGTATTTTGACGCGCTGCTGCAAATTCAAAGGGGGAAGGGTCCCCAGACAAATTGGCTCGTTAGGGAATCAGCCAGTGCCTGGAAAAGGGCGGCTAATGAGCACCACCTCGCCCCCACCAATGGGGGAATTTATAAATAGATCAAAGGGTGGCTCCTTTCCTCTCTTCAGTGGGTCCCCCATGGGCTGCAGGTGGGGGGAGCACCTGGGACTAGCTGATGTTTTCCCTGCTTCTTTGGGAAGGGGGAGGTACAGATTAGAGGGGGTGACAGGGTAGGATTGGGGGCACCCAAACCTGGAGGGGTCTAGGAGGAAATGAATGGCCAGGATTCGGGGTGGGGACTGGCTGGTGAGGGGACAGGCTGAGATTGAGGGGCAGAGTAAAGGGGATTGTGCCTGCTAGCCAGGCATCTTGCAAAGCTGTAGTTGGGTGAACACAAAGGCGGGTGTCTCCATTTAAAAATGAAACAGGGAGGCTGCGTTGGGTGCTGGGGAGGTGCTGGGACAGAGCCGCCCCTCCCCAGGCTAAGTTGTTCCCTCTCCTCCTTGCCCAGTTGCGGCGTGTCCCTTGGGCCCGTGCTGGGGGCCGCTGGGGCCGCGTGATGTGATGCCTCGGCCGTGAGCCCGGAGCCATGCCGAGCCCGGAGAGAAGGGAGTTGGCAGAGGCTGTTGTCCGCCACCTGCGCCGCGCCGGCGTGAGGCTCAAGCGCTGGAAGCCTACCCTGAGCGACTCGCCCGTAAGTGGGGGAGGAGTGGGCCCCCTCTGGGCTCCAGGCCGCTGCGGCTGGGGTAGACCCCGTTGTAGACCCGGCCAGCCCTGCGATGGAGCCGGGCGGTTTCATTAACAGGGGAGGCGTGTGTATGATCTGATTGTCGGGACTCTTGGGTTTCCCCTCCTAGCTTGGGAAGAGGGAGTGGGGCCTAGTAGTTGGAACCGGAGGGGCGGGGGAGCCAGGACTCCTGGGTTTCATTCCCAGCTCTGGTTGGGCAAAGTGGGTGCACCTTCATGCCTCAGTTTCCCCACCTGCCATAGAAATGGGGGGCCCCCCTTTTGCGAAGTGCTTTGCCAAGCTGCCCCCCCCACCCCTGAACCAGCCGGGCTCTGCTGCCGTGCGCCCCCCCTCCCCCCCCGGTAACCAGGTCACGCTGGCAGTGGTTCCCTTATTGTGGGCGCCGAGTGCGCGAAACAGGATGTCGCTCTGCACTTCAAACAGCAGCGTCTCTGACCCTATTTCTCCCCTTGTAAGCCCTGCCCCGCTGCCTAGCCCCACAGGCATGGAGCCCCACCCCCCGCCGGGCGCTCTGCCCCGGCTTTTCCCAGAGAGGGCAGATATTGGTGGGAGGACCGGGAGTGAGGGACCCCCTTTTATCTTCAGCTCTGCGTGAGGTTTCGCTGTGGGGCGTTGGGATGAACCGAGCTGCCTTCTGCTGACTCCAATCAGACCGGCTCCTCTGTGTGTCATACGCCCTCTACTGCCTGCAGCTTGGGGGGGGGGAACTCTTCTTGAGGCCAGGGTAATGGGGCAGCTGGCAGGGAGCCTGCTGCTCTTGGCCACAGCTCTTCCACGCTGGCCGCGTGGGCACCAACCCCATCCTCTGCCCTGCAGTCTGATGCCCAGAGGCTGTGGTGATGGTGTGACGAACTGGGCCTGTTCTCACGGTGGTCTGTGAATGCTGACAGGGGAGTGTGCTGGGATAGTCTGCATTGCAGGATGGGATCTGCCCGAGGGCGCATACCTGAGTGTGTAACATGAGAACCCAGGAAGGGGTTGAAGGTGAGGTGACTCCTTAGCCCGGGAAACTGAACAAAGGCTGTGGGAGGGGTCGCAAAAGGAGAGTGTGGGAAGCAGGCTAGAAGGAGGCTGGAGAGATGGCTGGGGGGCAGAGATGGCTCTGACCCCCCAAAGGGGGGTGGGCTGGCATGCCCTGGGACCCCAAGCTGGACCTAACTGAGGGGGGCCCTGTTGTCTGTGCCTGCAAGACCTGTCTTGGACTGTATTCCTGTCATCCAAATAAACCTTCTGCTTTACTGGCTGGCTGAGAGTCATGGTGAATCGCAGGAAGCCGGGGGTGCAGGGCCCTGAGTCCCCCAATACTCCGCAACAGATGGGCACCGGGGGGGCAAGCCAGACAGCTCAGAGCTGCGGCCCAGTGCCAAGTCCTGTCTCTTCTCTCTCTCCTCTCAGTGCCAGGAGAAATCTCCCCTGGCATCACCCGCCGGCCTGTTCGGGACCCCGCTGCACGCGCTGCCCCTCTCGGAGAGTGTGGAGGGAGTACCGCGGTGAGTGGGGGGGCTGGATCTGCGGGGGGGCCAAGGGAGAGCTCAGCACTGGTATTTGATCCAGATCTCAGGAAACGCACCTCCAATAACTTCATGGCTGGGCTGGAGGGAAGGGGGGGTACAGACCCCCCCGCCCTGCTCGCAATGGCCCTGCCCCTGTGTTTGGTAGCCCTGGCCCCACCTCGTTTGAAGCATCAGGGACAGCTACACAGGGTGTGGTTGATTGGGCGGGGGGGCTCCTCCTCAGACCACCCCCACCTCTTGGGGGGCGACATCCCTCCCTGGAGCAGAGCTGTGGTGGGGTCCAGCCCCTTGCTCACATCGACCCCCGCTGTGGGGGTGTCGGTAGAGAGCCCCCGCGGAGCAGTGGGTTTCAGAGAGGGGTAATGGGGCAGTCCCCTCCCCCCAGGGCAATTGTCTCAGGCTCTCGGCAGACTCAGGCCGACGTGCTGGGGGACGCTGGCCAGGAGAGGTTCGGCCACAAGACCCCCAAAGGGTTAAGGGGGGGAGGGGCTGATGCAGACTGAGAACCACCCCCCCCACACACTGCTGCCTCCTTAGTGCCCCCCCCCCGGGTCTGCCCCCAGGTTCCTGGTGCAGATCTGCGAGGCCCTGCGGCGACATCTGCACACGGAGGGGCTGTTCCGGAAATCCGGCTCCGTGACCCGCATCAAGGCCTTAAAGGTACGTGGCCCCCTCCCCCACTCAGGGTCAGGGCCTTGGGGGCAGGGTCCCCCCCCGCCCCGCTCATCCGTGGTAACGAGCCCCCTCCCCCACCCCGTCGCAGGCTGACTCTGCACGTACATCTCAGCTGCGAGAAGGCCCCGGCGCGCGGCTGATGGTGGTTAGTGATTGTGCTCCAGGCAGGGCAAGATCCGGCGCCTGCGCGGGGGGATGGGAGCCCTCCCCATGAACCCTCCACCCCTGGGGCGTGAGGAGACGCTCTGGGCTGGTAGCAGTAGTAGGCTGTTCAGCTCGGTCTGGGCCAGACGCAGGAGGATGCGCTTGGAAAGCATGTTGAACTCGCAGTGGCTGGGATTATCATCCCCCGTGTCCCCCCGATACAGACATGCATCCTGCTCTAACCACCAGACCCCACTTCCCTCCCAGAGCCGGGGAGAGAACCCAGGAGTCCTGACTCCCAGCCCCCCTGCTCTAACCACTAGCCCCCGCTCCCCTCTGAGAACTGCGGAGAGACCCCTGGAGTCTTGGCTTCGCGCCCCCCCCCCCACATGCACACAGGTCAACCTCTCCCTTCCTCAGTTTCACTTCCAAAGCTCTCTTCTCTCCCAGCGTCTGCTCTGTGCAGGGGGCACGGGGGGGTCTGTATGGTGGGGGGCGGCGACATGGCTGTACACTGGGGGTTGGGGGGACTCTTTGCGGGGGCTGGGGGACAGCAGCATCCCTGTGCTCCGGGTTTCCTGCTGCCATAGGCTGATGAAATCCAAGGGATGTTGCCACAGACCGAGGCTGGAGTCTTAGGCTTGGAGCAGGGATGTTGCCCATCCCCGTCCCCGAGCCTGGGGTCTTCACTCAGCCCCTCCCCCAGGCTCCATCCCCCCAGGGGGCAGGCAGGAGAGAGCATGGAGAGCCAAAGGGGAACCCACCCTCATGCTCCAGGGCTGGAGGGGTCAGGCAGGGGGATTTGGTCATGCCCGGTGAGGCCTGGCTGGCTGATCCACGGGCTTCCTATGGGCAGCTCAGCGGGGAGCAGGTGAGAGAGCCGGCTGGGCTGGTCCGGGCTCTGCACTTGAACCTTCTGCCTGTCCCTAGCGCCCGGAATGACACCACTGGGTGGGTGGGGAAACTGAGGCACGGGGCGGGGCGTGATCTGCCCCCTCCCCCGCCACGCTCCTCGGGGCCCTGTCGTTGCAGGCCCAGCTGGAGGCCGGGGAGAGCTGCCTGGACTCGGCTGCCCCCTGCGACCTGGCGGCGCTGCTCAAACAATTCCTGCGGCACTTGCCCGAGCCCCTGATCCCGGCCGAGCTGCAGGAGCCCTTGTGCCGCGCCCAGCAGCACCCAGCCGAGGGCGAGCGGGGCCCCCTCACCCTGCTGCTGAGCTGTCTGCTGCCCCGCCACAGCGCCCGCGCCCTCCGCTACTTCTGCACCTTCCTGCGCGACGTGGCGGCCAGGTGGGTGTAGCCGGTGCCCCTCACTCCCGACCCGCAGCCCTTGTTAACCCAGCCCTGCCCCCCCAGCTCTGCCGGTGCCCCTCACTCCCGACCCGCAGCCCCTGCAAGCCCAGCCCTGCCCCCCCAGCTCTGCCGGTGCCCCTCACTCCTGACCCGCAGCCCCTGCCAGCCCGGCCCTGGGCTCCCCCCAGCTCTGCCGGTGCCCCTCACTCCTGACCCGCAGCCCCTGCTAGCCTGGCCCTGGGCTCCCCCCAGCTCTGCCGGTGCCCCTCACTCCCGACCCGCAGCCCCTGGTACCCCGGCCCTGCCCCCCCCCAGCTCTGCCGGTGCCCCTCACTCCCAACCCACAGCCCCTGCCAGCCCGGCCCTGGGTCCCCCCAGCTCTGCCAGTGCCCCTCACTCCCGACCCACAGCCCCTGCCAGCCCAGCCCCAGGCCTCTCCAGAGACTGCTATCCCTGCTGGGCTGTGCAGTGATATTCAGATGGGGCTGAGACTGGAGGAACTCGGGTCCTGGCTGGGTTTGAACGCCCAGCGGGATGGGTCTGCTCCTGGCCATGCCCTCGCGTCTGGCTCAGCTCACCTTCCCCTGCCCACAGGTGCCAGGAGAACAAGATGGACGAGGCCAACCTGGCCGTGATCTTCGCCCCCAACCTCTTCCCCAGCTGTGCGCTGAGTGACGCGCCGGGCGCCGAGCGGCGGCTGCTGCTCCAGGCGGGTGCTGTGCAAGCCCTGATCAGCCACGCGCCCCACATTGGTGAGCGGCGGGGAGGAGCTGGAACTGCTCTGCCAGTGGGTGCACGGACGACCCTTCCGAGAGTGAGACGGAGCAGCATGTCTGTGTCCTATGCCCTGTACTGCTAATGGGGATTCCCCCAGAGCCCTGGGCTGGTTGTCAGTGTCCTGGGGGAAGCTGTGAAATAGCTGCAATCCCTGCTGACATGTCTCTAGCGCTTTGCATCCAGAAGTATGTTGCAAGCGGTTTACACGGGTCAATGCAGCCACCTCTGGGGTGGGGCACAGGGCTGTTTATGGAGGGACCCCCTCGCCCGGTGCTGGGATGCAGCCACCTCTGGGGTGGGGCGTGGGGCTGTTTATGGAGGGACCCCTCGCCCGGTGCTGGGATGCAGCCACCTCTGGGGTGGGGCACAGGGCTGTTTATGGAGGGACCCCCTCGCCCGGTGCTGGGATGCAGCCACCTCTGGGGTGGGGCACGGGGCTGTTTATGTAGGGACCCCCTCGCCCGGTGCTGGGATGCAGCCACCTCTGGGGTGGGGCGTGGGGCTGTTTATGGAGGGACCCCTCGCCCGGTGCTGGGATGCAGCCACCTCTGGGGTGGGGCGCGGGGCTGTTTATGGAGGGACCCCTCGCCCGGTGCTGGGATGCAGCCGCCTCTGGGGTGGGGCGCGGGGCTGTTTATGGAGGGACCCCTCGCCCGGTGCTGGGATGCAGCCGCCTCTGGGGTGGGGCGCGGGGCTGTTTATGGAGGGACCCCTCGCCCGGTGCTGGGATGCAGCCGCCTCTGGGGTGGGGCGCAGGGCTGTTTATGGAGGGACCCCTCGCCCGGTGCTGGGATGCAGCCACCTCTGGGGTGGGGCACGGGGGCTGCTCTCTGGCAGCAGGGCGCTGCTCTAGGACAGGAAGTGAAGGAGGCTGCGTCCCAGTGTCAGTGCAAAGGGCGTCCAGAGGAGGCGGTAGCCCAGGGCACTGGGGTCAGGGCCTCCCAGCTGTGTCCTATCCCATAATCCCCTGCTCTGCTGAATGCCCCATGTCCAGTGGACAGGTCAGACCCTCCCCCCCAGCTCTTCAGTGCATGGCAGGGCACTGGGGCTGCTGGGGGCTCTGCCCCCTTGCTATGCTGGTCCTTCCCCCCCACCCCCGCTTTAGGGGCTGGGTAGCAGCAAAGAGGCACCTGACAGATGGGGGTGTCCGGGGGCTGCAGGCAGGTGGCTCTGGGGTGACGGGAAGGGGATTCTCAGTCCTGGGGTGTCTTGGCTCCAACCCCCCCCGTGTCTCCCCTCTAGGCAGAGTCCCCCAGTTCCTCCTGGACAAACTCCCAGCTCCTGCCCCTGAGCCAGACAGCAGCTGCCAGAGCCAGGCGGGGCCCGGGGAGGCCGGAGACGGGCTGGCGGAGCGGAACCAGAGACTTCGCCGGAGGAGCGTTGGCGGTGAGCGTTGGTTCTGTCCCCCGCTCGCTGCCGAGCACAGGCAGAGAACCCAGGAGTCCTGGTTCCCAGTCCCCTGTTCTGACCACTAGTCCCCACTCCCCTCCCGGAGTGGGGGATAGAACCCAGGAGTCCTGACCCCCTACCCACAGAACAAGCCCCCTACCCTGCCAGTATGCCCCATGCCCCATCCCCAAGGGGTGTTCAGGAAGTTCAGCCCTGGGGAGGGGGGTGTTGGCCCCAGGGGGTGGGGATGTGCTGGGGGGGCACTATGGGGTTAAATCTGCCCTGTTTTCTGTCTTGCAGACATTGTGAACGGGGCCCTGACCAAACTGAGAGTGGGGCGTGGCGCTGTGGGGCTGGGAGTGGGTGAGTGCAGGGCTGCTGGGCGGGAGCATGGGGGTGGGGGCTGGCTCAAGGGGGGCAGCTGGGTACCGTGGGGCTTGGATGAGTATAAGGCCACTTGCAGCCCCCCCACCACATATATTGGGTGTCCCCAGATCCTCATCTGAGCAGCTGTGGAAAGGGCTTTACGCTGCATGCGTAGAGACCCTTCGCCTGGCGCTGGGATGCGGCCACCTCTGGGGTGGGGCACAGGGGCTGGTTCACAGCCATGCAGCAGTTTAGGACTGAAAGCCAAGAGCAACCCTGGGCCTGAGGGGGGTAGCTACGAAAAGCCATGCTGGGCTCGCACCTTGTCTGAGTGTGGCACCTCCTGCAACACCGTCCCCGGGGCCATCCGGGCCAGCCCTGCTGGCCAGGGGAGAGCGCCCCCTGCTGCCCCCCACGGGGTCTCTTCCATGCAGCGATGGGGTGCAGGAGTCGGGGGGGGGGGGGAATGCCCTGCTGGGTCGGGGAGAGGCTGGGGCAAACCTGGGGGACCTCCCCAAGCCTGTGTGGACCCCAGCGCCCCCTCCTCTCCCTAGACTCCCCGAGCGGCTCCAGCCTGGTGCCCCAGACGACCCCCTTCAGCGCCAAGCGCAAGGCCTTGGAGGAGCTGGTCCAGGAGGCCCTGCTGGGCACCAAGAAGCGGTAGGCAGTTCCGTGCCGTTCCCCTGGGGGGGCACCGGGGAGCTCGGGGGGTGGGGGAGGGACTGGGGAATTTGGGGTGGGACTGGGGAGCGTGGTGTGGGTGGAGCAGGGGGATGCCAGATGAGGGGAGGACTCAATCATTGGGGGGCACCCAGTTTCCCAGGCATGTCCTATAAGGCGTGCTGGGAACTCTGGGCGGGTGCACCAGTTCTGGCCCCCGCTAACGCTGCCCACACGTGCCCCTTGCAGGAGACCCGCCGTGGGGCCGGCTGGCTCGGATCTGTCCACGGACGAGGCCGGGGACCCCTTGGATCAGCCCCCGGATGATGGTACGGCTGGGGGGTGCCGTGCCCTCACGGCAGCACCGGGTGTTAAGATATAGATATTCAGGCAGGTCTGTAAAGGCCTAGACTTTAAGAATTGAGGTATTTGTATCATTTCGCTGGTTACAGGGGTATCAAAACCCGAGTCCGCCTGCGTCTGTCACTGGGATAGTCTGAGGCCTGGTCTTCTGGCCAAGCAGCAGGGGCAGCCGTAAGCCAGGAAGCGAACGGCCACATCCCACCCCTGTCTCACTGCAATAAGGTGGCGTTGGGCTGTTAGGAAGACGATCGTGTCCTGATAGTGCCCAGCCCCACCCGATAAAGAACCCGATCGTCGGATGGTTAAAGAGAACTTGGTTTGATAGCATCCGGTCTGGCAAGAAATCCCAAATCAATGGGGGTGGTTGGGAACCCCTCGTTTCTGTCTGTTTTAATCTTTATGGCCCCCACTCGTCTATTGCTAATCTGCCTGGGTCTCTGTCTGTCTGCCGCTTCCCCTGACCCCACATTCCCCAAAAGTGGAGCTCCGGCCGGCGGGCGGAACAGGGCCGCGGGCTGGCTGGCTCCCGGCGCTCCCGCCGGGACTCGGGCCCTGAGAGCATTGCCGGGGGTCTCGGTGCCCCGGACAGCGCTCTGGATGGGGAAGCGGGGCGGCCACAGGGCCGGCTCCAGGCACCAGCTTAACAAGCAGGTGCTTGGGGCGGCCAAGGGAGAGGGGCGGCACCTGCAGCAATTCGGGGGTGGCAGGTCCCTCGCTCCCTCTAGGAGCGAAGGACCTGCCGCCGATCGCACATGCGCCGTTCCATCTTTCGGCAGCATTTCGGCGCATGCGCAGGGCCGCCGAAATGCCACCAAAGGACCGGCGCCTTTTTTCGCTGCCGCTCCACCTCGGCTGCAACCCTGGCTACGCCACTGGGAGTGGGATGTAATTGGTTAGAGAGTGATGTTACAGTAGGTTAGGATTGGTTAGATTTCAGTAGAAGGATTGGTTAAGGTGTAGCTGAGAATATTACTATAGAAATTAGGGGCAAACAGGAAGTAAGTTGGGATTTGAAAAGGGAACTTGGATTAAAGGTTGCTGGACGTTCACCCCAATGAACATCCAATGGTTTGCACCTTTGGGCTTTGGGTATTGTTGCTCTGTTCATGCGAGAAGGACCAGGGAAGTGGGAGGGTGAAGGAAGAAGCCCCTTAACAAGGGGCCCCAGCCAGGATTGGGGCCCCCGTCCCTGCACGGCCCCAGTGAGCTCTGACCCCAACAGGATTTCAAACCCCGTGTTAGAGGGGGAAGGGTCTTACTCAAGCCATGCCAGGAGTCTGTGGCAGAGCTGGGGAGAGAACCCAGGAGTCCTGGCTCCCAGCCCAGCCCCTGCTCTAACCACTAGACCCCCCTCCCCTTCCAGAGCTGGGAAGAGAACCCAGGAGTCCTGGCTCCCAGCCCACCCCCTGCTGTAATCACACCCCTCTCACTTATCTCTTCCCCCCCATAATAGACAAGCATCTATTCTCCCCCCCCAAATACCAGCCCCCTCCCCTGCTCCTTGGCTGACCCCTCTGCCTCCCCTCCCCCAGCTCCTGCCAGCCCCCCCGAGGTCTTCACCGACAGCCCCCCAGAGCTGCCCCCCGCTGCGGGGACTCTGCCCCCCAGTGCCGGCCTGCACCGAAGGAAGAGCAGCTGCAAGAGGCATCCTCAGAGGTAAGGGGGGGGGCATCGCCCCACTGGTAACTGCACCATGGGGCGTCTGCTTCTGGCCCACAGGCGTGTCCCGGGGCAATGGCTGGAAATGCGGGTTCCTGAGTTGGGGGGCCTCTGAGGAGCCAGATGCAGTTCAGACCCCCCCAGACTGAGATCGGGGTGCCTCTGTGGGGCCGGGTGGTGTGCAACCCCCCCACTGAGATTGGGGCTGCCCATTGTGCCTGGCACTGCAGACCCCCCACACACACACAACAGCTGGGGAAACTGAGGCCCAGGTGATGCAGGGATTTGCCCAGGGAGGTGGTGGCAGAGTCTGGAATTGAACCTTGATCCCCTGGGTCCCAGCCCGATGCCTGACGCACACCCCCCCCCCCCCTGGCCATCAGTGTATGGCTCCCAACTCCAGCGCCCCCTAGTGTTGGGGGGTGTGTGGCATCGGCTCATCCCTGCTCTGTTCCACGGGCAGCATTTGAGGCCCGGTGGCCGTCTCTGGCGGTGCCTTGGGCAGAGCCTGGCTCTGGGGGTTCCCCTGGTGCCCAACCCGCCCCGTCCTGGGCAGCTCTCCTGATGCTGTATTGCTTCCCGTCCAGGAAGCTCTCTGCCCGATCCGCCCGCAGCTCCCCAGACCCCTTCGAGCGGCAGGATGCGGGGCGCAAATCCTTGCGTGTTTGCGCCCGTAGCGGGAAGGAGCTGGTAAGTAACTCCGGACGCGCGGGCCCCTTTTGGGCCTAGAGGTGAATCCCCGTTAGCAGTATAGGGCCTAAGATGAGTGACGCTGCAGCGCAGGGTCCATCCAGCAGGGGGCAGCAGTTACACATACCGAGGCCAGCTCAGTGCAAGTTCATTGCTTGGGTTGTGGAAGAGAACTCAGGCATTGGGGGGGGGGGGAGTTTAAAGGGACACACGTGGGGACACCTGGGTTCTCCCTCTACTTTAAAGGGGCCGGCCTCCTTGTGCCACATGCCAGCTCGGAGGCCTCCCCTGGCACCCGGTCCCGGGCCCCTCCAGGCGCTTTCTAGCTGTGGCTCCGGCCCCGGGCTAGCAAAGCCCCAGCCCTTCTCCCTTTCTGCCCCCTGCAGCCTCCCCCGGACCTCGCCAAGCAGGACACCAAGGCCCCCGAGCCCAGCAGCTGGCACCTGATGAAGAGGGTGGTGGCAGACGCCCTGGAGGGGCACCGAGCCCCACAGAGCTGGGTCCCGCTGCCCTTGTCCAGGCCCACGGAGCCGGATGATGGTACAGCCCATGCCCTGGGAGCCGTGGGATGCAAAGGGCCCCCATCTTCTAGGACTGCGTGGGGGGGCTAGATAAAGGGAGTGGGGTTTGGATCAGAGATGGTGATGGGCTTGAGGGGGGTGCAGCAGGGGGTTCCTCTGTTCTCCTCAGCGGGGCCCCCATCAGCATCCTCGGCTGGTCCCCGCCCTGCCTGCTCCGCCCTCGACCCGGCTTCTCCTTTCCAGTCTGCAGCACTGACGGGCGGGTGGGTTGAACCCCGTAACCTCAGACAGCCCCTCCCCCCCGCAGCAGCCGTGCTGCATCTCAGCCCAATGGCGAAATAGCTTCCCGGCCCCATCGCCCGTGTTGTAATCGGCTGGTTTCAACAGAGACGGGCGGGGGTTTAGTGGCTTGGCTCATCTTCGCCCCGCCCCCTTCCCGGGGCCTGAGAGCCTCGGCGCTGTGGGTCTGTTCACAAGGTGCCGCCGCAGCCAATGGGTCGAAGATCCCAACCGCTTAGGGGGCAGGGTTTGCCCATATCCATCTGTCAGCGCATTAACTGCTGTGCCTCACCCCAGAGGGGGCTGCATCACAGTGCCGGGTGAGGGGTCCCTGTATAACCAGCCCCCCCACCCCACCCCAGAGGTGGCTGCATCTCCGTGCTGGGTGAGGGGTCCCTCACAAACAGTCCTCGTGCCCTGCCCCAGAGTGAGGGAACCCTGTACAAACAGCTGCCACACTGCCCCCCCGAAGTGGCTGCATTTCATTGCTGCGTCTGATTCTGCCTCTCATGATGCGGGTGGGCGCTGGACCCCATGTTGGCTGGGGCCGTGACGGGGCCATGTCTGTGTTCTAGGGACACCTGCTGTGGAAGACCCCGCTGCCGGGCACAGCAAGCGAGACCCTGTGTCCTGGGTGGGATCTGCGGACGCCGGCAAGAAGCCGTGCACCAAGGAGCTGGACCTGGAGGCCTGGTTCGGAAGCTGCCCTGGGGTTCCCCGCAGGCAGCAGCGGGCCCTGCGCAGGTCCCTGAGCTGGCCGGAGGGCCTGTCGGGGGCAGAGGGCAGCGTCAACGACCCCCCAGGAGCAGCCGGGTCGGGCAGCTCCCCATCCCGCCCTGGAGGAGGTGAGATGGAGCCATTGGATGACACCCCGGGGAGCCGACCTGGCCTGGAGCCGCTGGGCACGCCCATGCTGTGCATCACACTGGCCCCTGGCGGTACTGTGCCCGGCTGCCTGGGGGCTGGGGAGGGTGGCCCAGAGGAGGAGGAGGAGCGTCCGGTTCCTGGCTCTCTTGCCCAGCGTCTTCCCAGCCCTGACGGTGCCCCCAGGCGCCATGTGAAGCGACTGACCCTGGCCTTCCCGCGCTCCCCCGCCCAGCCCGCCGGAGCCGGCACCCCCAAGCGGGTGGCCCGGGGCCGGCGCTTCGGGCGCTCGCTCAGCCATGAGAGTGCCCTGCCCAGCGGGGTCCAGGCCCAGGCCTCGGGGCGCGGCGACTCCGGCCTGCAGCCCCCCAAGAGTCCACTGAGCTACTTCCGGGCCTGCGGGCGGCAGATCTTGGTCAGCCACAAGCACCTCACCCTGGCCTTCGCGGGGCTGCGGGGCCGGAGGGAGACAGGCAGGGCCGTGCCCACCGCCAGCCCCCAGGACGTGGCCCCCGCCGGCCCCTCCTGCGACCCCCAGCTCCAGCAGCTGCTGGGGGCCGATCGGCACCACTCCCCAAAATCCCCCCTGCCAGCTACTAAACTCACTGCCAGCCAGGGCTCCCTGGATCTGTGAAGGGGGCGGGGGGCCCAGTCTGTCTGGTTGGGCTGGTGCGCCTCCCCCCCCCCCCCCCGATTGTGCAGCATTCCCCTGCCTTCGGGGGAGCAAACTGGGCCCGGAAGTTTGGAATCCCCTGGGCTGCGACCGAGAGATCCCCTCGCCCTCCGGACCTGCGTGTGACCCAAACCAGATGGGGCTGACGGCCGTGCACCCCTGGGCACCACAGCTGCCTCCCCTTAGCAGCCACGTCCTCACCTGGTCCCTTGGGCAGAATTCTCTTTGTGCATTTCAGCCCCCGGGCGGCAATTCCCGAGCCGCTCTGCGCCCTCGCCCGCTGGCCTCTGGGAAGCTGGCTCGTCCTGGGGTCGAATTCCCGGCAGAGAAATCGGCCTCGGGGTTTTTACCCTGTTATCGCCTGGTACCAGCTCCTCGCGCCTGCCAGCTCTTTCACGCCTCGGGCTGCAGGTTCTGCATTTCGCTGTGGGGTGGAGGGGGGGTGAGAGCACATCGCTTGTTTCTGGAGACGGACCGTGATACGGATACAAGGTGTAGGGACTGGGGTGTCTTTTTCCCAAGCCGGGGGCGTGCGGGGTCTCCCCTCGGGGCAGCACTCAATACTTCTGAAAGCCAGAAGGCCCCTGGGGTCGATGTTTCTTTCCTTTCAAATGTTTAAATTTCTTCCAGAATAAACGTGTTTTAAAACTTTCTTTCCCCTCCTTTTTCCACCCCAAGAAGCAGCGAACAGTTGGCACAGACTGGAGCCGCCAGGGTGTTTGCTGCGTTTCCTGCACAGGGTAGGATCCGCGCTGCTGCTGGATCGAGGGGGCTGGGGGGGATCCCCAGCTCTGGGAGGGGTGGGGGGTGAGCTGGGAATAGATTCCAGGAGTCCTGGCTCCCTACCCACCCCCATTAGACCCCCTCTCCCCTCCCCAAGCTGGGGGAGAACCCAGGGGTCTTTGGTGTCTCGCCCCTTGAATGTGGGGAGGTGTGTGGGGCTGTAGGGCGGGGCTGGGGCCCCCCATCTCATCCAGACCCGGGGTTGGCCCCAGGGCCAGGCCGGTGGGGTCTATCCTGGGCTGTCCCGCTGGGGCTGGAGCCCGGCGGCTCTGGGGTCGGGCTGTGCACTGAGATCTCTGCAGCAGACGGATGCCTGGGCGCGTTCCCCAGCTGCCCCTGCTCCTAGCATGCTGGGGCTGGCGATGTCTCTCCCCCCCCACACACACCCCGAGGGGAGAGGGGGTGTTTCTCCCTTGTGACGAACTGGGCCTGTTCTTACTGTAGTGTGTGAATGCTGACAGGGGAGTGTGGCTGGATAGTCTGCATTGGGGGATGAGAGTCTGAGTCTGCCCGAGGGCGAATACCTGGGCGTGTAGCATGGGAGCCCAGGAAGGGGTTGGAGGCCAGGTGACTCCTTGGCCGGGGAAACTGAACAAAGGCTGTGGGAGGGGTCGCTGAAGGCAGAGTGCTGGAAGCGGGCTGGAGAGATGGCTGGGAGGCAGGGATTGCTCTGACCTCCCAAGGGGGGCTGGGATGCCTGGGACCCCCAGATGGACCTAACTGAGGGGGGCCCTGTTGTCTGTGCCTGCAAGACCTGTCTTGGACTGTATTCCTGTCATCCAAATAAACCTTCTGCTTTACTGGCTGGCTGAGAGTCATGGTGAATCGCAGGAAGCCGGGGATGCAGGGCCCAGAGTCCCCCGATACTCCGCGACAACTGGTGGCAGCGGTGGGATCTACTGCACCCCGTGGACGGCGCTTCCTGCAGTAAGTGACTGGGGAGCAGTAAAACGAAGGGGGATTGACGGGGACCAGGCGTGCTGAAGAGTGAGAGAGAGACGGTTATTACCCCTGGGAGTGTGTGACCAGCGAGAAGGCCTTTTGCAGTAACAGGGTCCCCCGGGGGATCGCAGCGGGTGGTCCCAGGGGCGGAGGAGTCTGCAGCTCGACCCTGGCAGAGAGGTGGTGACCTCGAGAAGGGCTGGCACACTAGGGGTCCCCCTGGGAACTGTGGGGAGCTGTGAGCACACAGGCCGGTGAGTGGCCAGCAGGAAGATGTATGCCAAGCGGCTTAAGAGCGACCTGGTGGAGCTGTGCAAGCAGAGGGGGCTGTGCATTGGGAGGCTCACCAAAGAACAGCTCATTGCCCGGCTGGAGGCGGAAAATCGCGCGAATGAACTGATCCCTGTGTCTCAGGGAAGCAGCCTGGCAAATGCAGCGCAGGCACCAGTGTCTGTCCCAGCTGGGAGTGGTCAGCCGGCTGCTGAGGGCGTCCCGAGACCCCTCCTTCCTATGCCTAGGGGAAGGGTGGGGAGGAGCCCAGCAAATACCGAAGGCGCCGTGGCCCCCCCGGCCAGCAGGGGACCCTCCCGGCGAAGCTCGCCGGCCAGCAGAGGATCCTCCCGGCGACGTTCGGCATCCGTGGAGCGGAATTGGCTGGAATGGGAGAAAGAGCTAAAACTGAGAGAGCTGGAGGATCGTGAACAACAGCGTCAGCATGAACGGGAGGAGAATGAGAGACAGCGTCAGCATGAAGAGAGACAGACAGGAGAATGAGAGACAGCGTCAGCATGACCTGGAACTGGCGAGATTGAAGGGCAGCGAACCCCCGGCTGCGGTGAGTGAGGGGGGACCCAGGACTGCATGGAGCTTTGATAAGTGCATCCTGGCCCCATACAAGGAGGGGGAGGACATGGATGACTTCCTGGAGGCCTTTGAGACGGCCTGCGAGCTGCACCGGGTTGATCCCGCGGACAGACTCCGGGTCCTTACCCCCTTACTGGACCCCAAAGCCATGGCATTGTACCGCCAACTGGAAGAGGCAGAGAAAGGGGACTACGAACTATTCAAAAAGGCCCTGCTACGTGAGTTTGGGCTGACTCCTGAGATGTACCGGGAAAGGTTCCGGAGTCAAGATAAAACCCCTGAGATCTCATATCTGCAACTAGCCGCCCGCATGGAAGGATACGCCAGCAAGTGGGCTGATGGGGCCCAGACGAAGGAGGACCTGGTCAAACTGCTGGTACTGGAGCAACTGTATGAGCGGTGCCCATCCGACCTGAGGCTGTGGTTGGTGGACAGAAAGCCAGAGAACCCGCGACAGGCAGGCCGGCTGGCCGATGAGTTTGTAAAGAGCCGGTCAGGAGATAAAAGGGAGGAGTCCCAAAGGAACAGTCCCACCACAACGCAGAGAGGGAGTCACCATGGGACCTCCCCGTGGGAAAATACAGAAAAAACCCATCAGAGGGGAGCTGCTGGCATCAGGACCATCCGACCTACTCAAGGGGACCCATGGGACATGGGCTGCTACCACTGTGGCCAAAAGGGCCACATACGGGCCCAGTGCCCTAGGCTCAGGGACAGACTGAGCAGACCGAACCCACAGAGGGTTGACTGGGTAGAGACCCAGCCCGGCGAAAGGCAGCATTCCCAGGGAAGGGGGGCTGGCAGAGTACCACCTGCTAAGGAGGGAGGAGAGCTCCAGGCCAGCTCCTTTAGGGGGCTGGATGCTCCAGACTCAGGGTTTTTGGTTTATACGGTAGGCGCGGGGCTGTCCCTCTGGAGAGAGTACCTTGTTCCCCTGGAGGTGGATGGGAGGAAGGTCAATGCATACTGGGATACGGGCGCAGAGGTGACACTGGCCCGGCCCGAGGTGGTGGCCCCAGATCAGGTGGTGCCCAACACCTACCTGACCCTGACGGGGGTGGGCGGAACACCAGTCAAAGTGCCCGTGGCAAGGGTACACCTGAAGTGGGGGGCCAAGGAGGGCCCCAAGGATGTGGGGGTACACCCGTATTTGCCCACTGAGGTATTGATGGGGGGGGACCTGGAGAACTGGCCAAGCAACCCCCAAAAGGCACTGGTTGTGACCCGCAGTCAGAGCCGGCGAGGGGCCCTGCCCCCTGGCCTTGGGGGGGGTGCCTTGCCTGAGGCGCAGGACCCTAACCAGGTGGGGAGGGAACGCCCAGGGACACGGCTCAGGGAGGCTGCAGCTTCGGACCCAGCGGGCGAGAAAGAGCAGGTGGCCATCCCTGTCCCAGCTGCTGAGTTCCAGGCCGAGTTACAGAGAGATCCCTCCTTGCGGAAGATAAGGGACCTAGCCGACCTCAATGCGGTACAAACCATGGGACAAGGTGGCTGGAAAAGGTTCCTGTGGGAGAAGGGGTTCCTGTACCAAGAATGGGCTCCCCCAGGGGAAATGGAGTCAGGGGGGATCAGGAGGCAGCTGGTGGTACCCCAGAAGTATCGCCACCAGCTGCTGGGCCGGGCCCATGACGTTCCTCTCTCAGGACACCAGGGAACCTGGCGTACCCAGCAGAGGCTGCTACGGAGCTTTTACTGGCCTGGGGTCTTTGTTACTGTCCGACAGTACTGCGGATCCTGTGACCCCTGTCAGAGGGGGAGGAAGGCCTGGGACAAGGGGAAAACAGCTTTAGGACCCTTGCCCAGCATAGAGGAGCCTTTTCGGAGGGTGGCCAAGGTAAAAAGGGCGGCTCTGAACCAAGAGAGCCCAAAGCACAGACCTCCAGACTGGAGCGCTGGGAGAAGACCACAGCCCAGTTGGAGCCCCAGAGGTATGGGGGTGGGAAAAGGGCACAGGCCGCATAAACCTTCCCACATGCGAACTGCGAGTGCCATCAAGCACCCCCGACCTAAGGGGGGGGCGTGAAACTGAAGGGGCCTGGTGTAATTCTCACCAAGGAATGGGAGGGATGCGGGGGCATCCATGGGAACGGGGGTAGGTTCGAACTTCCCCGGGTCACTGGCTAAAGTGACCCTGCTCAGTTCAGTCTCGAAGGGGGGAGATGTGACGAACTGGGCCTGTTCTTACTGTGGTCTGTGAATGCTGACAGGGGAGTGTGGCTGGATAGTCTGCATTGGGGGATGGGAGTCTGAGTCTGCCCGAGGGCGAATACCTGGGGTGTAGCATGGGAGCCCAGGAAGGGGTTGGAGGCCAGGGGACTCCTTGGCCGGGGAAACTGAACAAAGGCTGTGGGAGGGGTTGCTGAAGGCAGAGTGCGGGAAGCGGGCTGGAGAGATGGCTGGGAGGCAGGGATTGCTCTGACCTCCCAAGGGGGGCTGGGATGCCTGGGACCCCAAGCTGGACCTAACTGAGGGGGGCCCTGTTGTCTGTGCCTGCAAGACCTGTCTTGGACTGTATTCCTGTCATCCAAATAAACCTTCTGCTTTACTGGCTGGCTGAGAGTCATGGTGAATCGCAGGAAGCTGGGGATGCAGGGCCCAGAGTCCCCCGATACTCCGCAACACTCTCCCCCCCACACACCCCGAGGGGAGAGGGGGTGTTTCTCCCTGCCCCATGGCCAGGGCCCAGGGCAGCTTTGCAGCAAGCCACGAAAAAGCCCCACGAGCTGGGTTGTACTAAAGGGCTGATGAGGGGGACACCATAAATCCCGCTTTCCAATACCCCGTCTTCCTGCCCCGGCGCTGGGAGAGGAATGGGCCTAGGGACGATGGGGAGGCCTCGATCCCAGCTGAGGGGCGGGTGTTTCTGGGCAGCGCCTGGCATGCTGGGGGCCCTGATCCCGGCCGCTGGGCGTTAGCCCCAGGTCTTCCTGCCAGGCAAGCTGATGGGCAGCCCGGAGCTGGGGGCCAGGCCGGATTTATTTGATTTCGGCTGCTGATTTGCAGCGTCACCCACTTAGCGCCTGGTGCCCCACGACTGTCCTTGGCTCCCTTTTCCTAGGCCACTAATTAATGACACAGCCTGATTAATTTCCACCCCGGCGCCCTCTAGTGGCCTCCCCAAAGAGCGACCTGCCCTGCAAAGCAGCATGAATCGAGGGGCAGGACCTGAAGCCCGGCTCTGCATTCGGGCCGGAGTTTCGTAGGTGGTTGGGGCACTGGCCAGCCCCACGGGAACCGGTTTAATGTTGAGTGGGGCACAAGCGTATTTTTTCCCCCTGTGACTTTTCTCTGATGTTGCCAGGTTAAGACAATATTTTTGTATTTCTGGCTCCCTCTCGGTCTTACTGGAGCCCCGTGGCGCCAAGCGCTGGACACACACAGAACAAAACCACGCTCCCGTTCCCTGAGCCCTTCCTGTTGAAGTCTCCACCAAGGGCCAATAGCTGGGTGCAGGCGGCCAGCTGGGAAACTGAGGCAATGATGAATTTCAGGTCTGCCTCTCCAGCGTGCGGCAAAAAGCAAAGCAGCCTTGGGGGCTGACCAGGGGTGGGATCTGGGTTCAAACCCCAGCCCGCTCTCAGCCGCCCTTCTCTGCTGCATCGTTGTATTGTGCCTCAGTTTCCACATCCCCACAAGGGGGATCATAGAACAGTGTTGTGAGGGAGCAGGGAGCAGGGCAGATTTGACCTGGGAATGTTGCAGGGGGGTTGCAGTGGGGATGTGGGACTTCCCTTGAAGGAAGCTACCTGAGCTGTAACCTGAGCCAGGAACGGGGGTGGGGAGAATTAACACCTTCTGCCCGGGAGACTGGACAAAGGAGAGGAGCAGCGGGAGGGGCTGGGAGTTTAGTTTCGGTTGGGGCTGGGTGGTGCAACGCAGGGAACCCCAAGCTGGGGTCTAAGCTCCCTGAACCTCCCAGAGGGACCTAATTGAGGGGGTCTGGTCGTACCTACACGCTCTGCTTGAGACTGTGTTCCTGTCCTTAAATAAACCTTCTACTTTACTGGCTGGTTGAGAGTCGCAGTGAATCTCAGGAAGAGGGGTGCAGGGCCCTGACTCCCCCACACTCCGCGACAAGTGTCAGTTGGAGACTGATTTTTAACAGAGTTTCTCTCTACCCCCTACCCCCCCCCCCCCACACACACACACTACAGCCGCAGCTGGACGGGCATAAAGGGACATGTGTTTATTTCCCCTTCCCAGGTGGGAAGAAGCCCTTATCATAGCTCCCCAGGTCCAGTGTGCTGGGACAGCCCCTGGGGGGACCCCTTCTATCTGTCAACCCCCCTCTGGGTCACTGGGGTCAGCCCCTTGGTTTCAGCGCCTCCTAGTACTGAAGCTTGGAGCCTCCAGCCCCCCTGCGCCACACCGTGAGCTCCCTTCAGAGCTGCACCCCGAGCTGGGCCGGGAGCACCTCTTGGCCAGGGGTGTGAAAACGGATGAGGAGCCGGGACGTGATGTGGGGAGCTCTGAGCTTGGCAGAGGGAAGGGGGTGCTACAGCCACTCCAGCAGAGCGCGGGGTTGCCTCTGCCCCCTGCCCAGCAGTGCCCCTAATTCCAGATGCCTAACCCTCCCTCCCCGTCCTCAGTCCTTCGTTCCTCTTCCTAGAGACAGAACGATCCCCTGGCCCAGCTCTTTGTTCTGCCAGGGGTTGGCCTGGTGACGGGGGGGGGAGGGGCCGTGGTCCGAGCTGGCTGGGGGCCCCAGCAGCCAGCCCTCAATCCCACCTAGTCCTCTGGGTCCCTGCAGCGATTAAATCACCTCTTCCCCTTACCTAGTTAAACATTCAGTATAGTGGGGAAACTGAGGCACCCACGAAGGGCCCGGTGGGGTCCGTGCAGCATGGAGACACCTGCGACGGGAGCCAGGGAGCTGCTGGCCAGGTGAGGCCTAAACCAGTGGGAGAGCTGAGAATAGAACCCAGGAGTCCTGGCTCCTACACCGCGCCACCCCCTCCCAGCTTTCTTTCCCAGAGCGGGGGAGAGAACCCAGGAGTCCTGGCTCCCAGCCTTGCCCTGGGCTCTCAGAGGGGATTTCCTGGAGTCCCACTAGATTAGGGCAGCCTGGAGGGGGGGGGGCAGAGGAGCCGCGCACACACACATCTCACCCCCTTCCCTCTCCCCACACTGGGGGCCAGGGGCCCCTCTCCCCTCCCCTCCCCTCCAGTCACTGGTTTTCTCCTTCCCTCCTTCTGCACCCGCTTTCTGGCCGCCTGTCCCCCCTTGCTTGGGCTTGTTTCCCCCTCCTGCCCCACCCCTTCCCCCTGCCCCCCATCTCTTCCCCACCCTTTCCATCTCCCCTTCCCCACTCCCCCCCTTCCCCAGCCCCCCTTCCTCCTCCCCCACTCCCTCCTTCCCCAGCCCCCCCCCCTCATCCCGTCTCTCAGCCTTGCCCCCCCCGCCGGCTCCCCCCCTCCAATCGGCGGCGGCCGGGGGCGGATCCAGGGCCGCCCCCCCGCCCGCTGCGGGCAGCCCAGCCCGGCCCGCCCGGCCCCTCACTCCCGGCTCTCCCCGCTGGACGGCCGGCCCGAGCCCGCAGCCCCCGCAGCCATGGCCGAGGGCGGGGAGGGGGAGGATGATGTGCAGTTCCTGCGCACCGTGAGTGGGGCCGGGGTGCGGGGGGGGGGGAGCAGGGGGGAAAGGGTGAGGGGGGGCAAAGGGGAGAAGGGGGAGGTAGGGGAAGGGGTGAGGGAGGGGGAGCGGTGGGGAAGGGGCAAGGGGGGAAGGGGCGAGGGAAGGGGAGTGGGGGGGAAGGGGGAGGGAGGGGGAGCGGGGGAAAGGGGCGAGGGAGGGGGAGCGGTGGGGAAGGGGCAAAGAAGGGAAGGGGTGAGGGAGGAGGAGCGTCGGGGAAGGGGCAAAGGGGGGAAGGAGGAGGGAGGGAGAGCGATGGGGAAGGGGCAAAGAGGGGAAGGGGCGAGGGAGGGGGAGCGGTGGGGAAGGGGCAAAGGGGGGGAGGGACGGGGAGTGGCAGGGAAGGGGCGAGGGAGGGGGAGCGGTGGGGAAGGGGCAAAGGAGGGAAGGGGCGAGGGAGGAGGAGCGGCGGGGAAGGGGCAAAGGGGGGAAGGAGGAGGGAGGGAGAGCGGTGGGGAAGGGGCAAAGAGGGGAAGGGGCGAGGGAGGGGGAGCCGTGGGGAAGGGGCAAGGAGGGAAGGGTGAGAGAGGAGGAGCAGTGGGGAAGGGGCAAAGGGGGGGAGGGAGGGGGAGCGGTGGGGAAGGGGCAAAGGGGGGAAGGGGCAAGCAAGGGGGAGGGGCAGAGAGGGAGCGGGGTGAAGGGGCAGAGAGGGCAGTGGGGGAGGGGCAGAGGGGGAGCAGAGGGGAGGGGAGCACTTGGGACAGGGCGCAAGCGGGAGAATGGCCAGAGGAGATGAGGGCAGGGCGAGCCCCGCGTATCCTTGGGGTCCCTCTCTGCCTAGTGGTGGGGGGGGGGGTGAGGCACATGGGGCGGGGAGAAGAGACAGGGTAGCGGGGTGGGGGGTATAGGGAGTGTATGGGGGTGAGGGGAAGGAGCCTGGGGGGCAGAGATGGGGGAAGGGACAGACGGGGGAGTTGCCTGGAGCTCTGTGCTAACCCCTGTTTCTAACCAGCCCCCCCCCATGGTGACATGGGATAATTAGCTGACTTTAGCGGGGGGGGGGGGGGGGGGGGCAGAGGCAGCGTAAATACCATGGGAGTGTGGAGAAAGCAGCCCCCGGGGGGGCCAGGGTTGGGCTCAGCCTCTCCCCTCCGTTCTCGCTGCCCCGTTCTGCCCCCCACCCCAGGTCCTCTCCCTCTGGGCCTGGGAAGCCAACGAGCCAGTGGCTGCCAACAGGTGTCACTGGGGGCGAGGGGGGGGAGGCAGCTGGTTCCCACCCATCCCCCTGTTTGGCTCCCACCCACCCAGGGGCCTTCCAGAGCCGAGCTGTGTTCCTGGGAGAGCTGTGGGGTGTCTTGCACCCTGGCTGTGCAGCGCCTGGCACAACGGGGCCTGATCTCTGTCCGGGCCTCTGGGTGCTACCGTAAAACACCTAATAATAGGCTGTCCAATCCCTTGAGCCGCTCTGGGTGGATACTTTAGGCACCTGGTGTCACTTCTCCTCATGTTGTGCTATTTGGTGTGTGCAAGGAAGGAGGAGTGGGCGAAGCAGGGTGCGTGTGCAAGGAAGGAGGGGTGCGCGAAGCGGGGTGCGTGTGCAAGGAAGGAGGGGTGGGCGAAGCGTGTGCGTGTGCAAGGAAGGAGGGGTGCGTGAAGCGGGGTGCGTGTGCAAGGAAGGAGGGGTGGGCGAAGCGGGGTGCGTGTGCAAGGAAGGAGGGGTGGGCGAAGCGGGGTGCGTGTGCAAGGAAGGAGGAGTGCGCGAAGCGGGGTGCGTGTGCAAGGACCCTCGGCCGCCCGGGGTTAACGCTGACTCCAGCTCCCCGAGCGCTCAGGTTTCTGGAACTTTATATAACGGGGCTGACAGCTGGCTCCGTTCATCAGGATGGCTGGAATCCGGGGGGGAGGGTCACTCGTTCACCCAGCCGGGGGGAAGGGAGCTCTGGGGGGCAGCCCCATGGAAGCGTTAAAGGGCCTGCGGGTGTTGGATCCCTGAGGAGCCCCGCTCTGGGTCGTGGCCCGTCGGGGGGGCGCCTGGACTGGTGCTGGAACTGTCTGGCCCCCGGGCCCCGGCTCGGGCAATGTCTGTCCCTGGTTGCGCCCTGGGGCAGGGACGGGGGCTGTACCGATGAATAACAAATCTAAAGTGAAATGAAGCCGATGGGGGGTGTGTGTGTGTGGAGCATATGGAGGGGTGGAGCTTGAGTCATGGGGGCGGAACTTGGGACAGGGTGCGGCATGTGGGGGTGGAGCTTGGGACTTGGGGGTGAGATGTGGTGTGGGAGGCGCACAGGGCTTGGGGTGGCAGGGAATGGGGGCATGTTGGGAGTGGAATAAGGGGCGTGTGGGTGGGGCTTGCCCCATGGAGGCAGGAGGTGGGGAAGGGGTGAAGAAAGGAGCGGGGTGGGGGGGGCATTGACCAGTTGGAGGGGAGGGGAGAGGGGTGAGGCCCCCTGCGCTGGCAGGGGAGGGGAATCCCCAGTGGCTGCCCTCTGGTTTTGGTAGCCGGCCTTTGTTTGTTTTGGGAATGGTTTTCCTAGGACGCAGTGCGGTGGGGAGGGGATGCAGTGGAGAGAGCAGGGCTAGCTGGGATGCAGTGTAGTGGGGAGTGGGGCTGGAATGCATTGCGGTAGAGGGGGTGCAGTGGAGGAGTGGGGTTGGTTGGGATGCAGTGTGGTGGGGGAGGGGATGCAGTGGAGGAGTGGGGCTGGGATGCTGTGAGGTGGGGATGAGATGCAGTGGAGGAGCCGGGCTGGTTGGGATGCAGTGTGGTGGGGGAGGGGATGCAGTGTGGTGGAGGAGGGATGCAGTGGAGGAGTGGGGCTGGGATTCAGTGTGGTGGGGGAGGGGATGCAGTGGAGGGAGTGGGGCTAGGGTGCATTGCAGTAGAGGGGATGCAGTGGGGAGTAGGGCTGGCTGGGCTGCAGTGTGATTGGGGATGCAGTGGAGGAGCAGGGCTGGGATGCAGTGTGGTGGGGAGGGGATGCAGTGGAGGAGCGGGGTTGGTTGGGATGCAGTGTGGTGGGGGAGGGGATGCAGTGTTGTAGAGGAGGGATGCAGTGGAGGCGTGGGGCTGGGATGCTGTGAGGTGGGGAGGGGATGCGGGGTGGGGGGGGAGGGGGTTCAGCATGGGGTGTGGTCCCATACCCAGCCCCCAAGCAGACACACTGCCTCCTCCAGCGCCCGATGGTACCAAGCAGCCCCGATCCCCCGGCCATTCCCCATGGCCTAGTGCGCTCTGCCCCCACGATAACGCTGATGCCCCTTTGGCCTGGCACCCTGTCTGCCCCTGCCCCATGGCACGCCCCCGGTGCCAGCCCTCAGCTCCACCCCAGCCCCTGGGTCACTCCCTGCTCCGGCCAGTTCCCCAGCCCTGCGCTACGACCACTAGGCCAGGCTGCCGGGGAGCGGGTGGGACGCAGGGCCACGGCAGGGGTTGGGCCCCCCCTGACCCTGGGGTCACTGCGAGCGGCTCCTGGGCCCAGAGAAATTCCCATGGGGGGACAAGGCTGCGGCTAAACTCACAGAGCCCAGGAAATAACCCGGACGGAGCTGGGAGCCAAGATTCCTGGGTTCTCTCCCCGGCTCTGGGAGGGGAGTGGGGTCTAGTGGTTAGAGCAGGGGGGGCTGGGAGCCAGGACTCCTGGGTTCTGTCCCAGCTCTGGGAGGGGACGGGAGGGGGGTCTAGTGGTTAGAGCAGGGGGGCTGGGACGGAAGTGGTGTCCACACCATATTCTCACAGCTCGCATTCAGTCGGTGCAGGTCTCCGGCTGGACGCCTGCTGCCCTGGCGCTGGGTGCCCCCAGCAGGAGATACGAGTACTTTGATTCATGCTCTGAAAAAAGACAGGGCCGGCGTGTGTGTGTGTGTGTGTGGGGGGGGGGGGGGGCTGTGTCCTAAATTCAGCTCAGCTGTTCGGGGGGGGGGGCAGCAGGGAGAGGAGGAATCTGCTGCTGCCTAGATTTTCCTACCAGTTTGTGCATGAAACCAAATATCCCGCCTGCCGCCCGCCCATGTGACACTGCCACACAACCCGGGGGGCAGCCACAGCTGGGGGGAGGGGAGTGGGGACCAGTGGTCAGAGCAGGGGGGCTGGGAGCCAGGACTCCTGGGTTCTCTCTCCAGCTCTGGGAGGGGAGTGGGGTCTAGTGGTTAGAGCAAGGGGCTGGGAGCCAGGACTCCTGGGTTCTCTCCCCGGCTCTGGGAGGGGAGTGGGGTCTAGCAGGAGCCAGGACTGCGTGAGTGTCAGTGGGGAGGGCTGGGGGGGGCTCTGTGGGGGTCCCCCCCCATAGGCACAGACCGCACCAGCAGCAATGCGCGTAGCTGTGTTTGCAGGAATGTGTCTGACAGGTGCAGACTCCAAAAATAAGCTCCCGGCCTGAGCTGGGGGGATGGGAGCGATCGGGGGGGGGTCCCATTTCCTCCCAGAAACCCCCCCAAACGCCTCTGCCCTTAAAAGCCCGGCACGCCCCTTATTTCTCAAGGGCGTGGGGAGGGCGCAGCCACTTCTCCATTTCCTTCCATCTTGTCCTCAAAACCCGTTCCCTGGCGGTGCCGCCCCTGGGGGCCTGCGGGGGGGCCAGGCTGGGGCTCGGTAATTGCTTTGCGGCGCTGATCATCGCTGCTCCCCCTCCCCGGAGGGGAGCCGTCTATTTTGAGCCGCCTGCGTCTCTTTCAAAGCCGCCGTGGGTGGGAACCGGGCAGCCTTTCCCAGGCCGGGGATCTGCCCTCGCTTGGGCATTTTCCGGGCGGTGCAGGGGCAGGAACGGCCCCACCTTGGCCCCCTACTTCCGTGCCACCTGCTTGGTCCTTCTGGCCCGGAGCCGGGTTCTCCCCCGGCTCCCGCATCATGGCTGGAGTCTAGCTGCCGAGGGACCTGGGGGGCAGGGCAGTCTGGAGCCCTGGCGCTAGGCAGATCTGTCTGCTGGGGCTCAGGCCAGGGTGGGGGGCACCCGCTGTTCCTGGGGGGCTGAGGAGGGCTCGGTCCCCCATTCCCCCATGCCAGGGGCTCTGTGTGCCCCTCCTGCCCGGGGTTCTGTGCTGAGAGGGGAGGTGGCCTGGGGGTTACAGCATCAGACTGGGGCCAAGGGATCTCAGTTCAATCCCGGCTCTGCCACTAACTCCCTGGCTGACCTTGGCTAAGTCACTTGGCCGTCACGGGCCTCAGTTTCTCCATCTATAAAATGGGGATGATCATCTTTCCTCCGGCTGCCAGAGCTCTGTAGATGTGGGGCAGGGTCTGTCTCTTGGTTGGGGTCTGGGCAGCGCCCGGCGCAACAGGGCCCTGATCTCGGTGGGGGTCTGGGCAGCACCCGGCGCTACGGGGCCCTGATCTTGGTAGAGGTCTGGGCAGCGCCCAGCGCGATGGGGCCCTGATCTTGGTTGGGGTCTGGGCAGCACCCGGCGCGACAGGGCCCTGATCTCAGTGGGGGTCTGGGCAGCACCTGGCGCTACGGGGCCCTGATCTTGATGGGGGACTCGGGGTGTTACCGTCATACACACAACATCCACCCCCGGAGTATGTGCCATTGGCCTGGCATATTGAGGACCCGGAGGCCTGGTTCCTGGGGGCAGGGGCGGTGGGTGCAGACGCCGGGTGACACAGCCTGCGTGGCGTGGGTAGGGCTCTGGAAACGCAGGAGCCAGCAGTGCCACCCCTTTCCCTAGGCCAGGGGGCAGGGGACGGGCCCCCCATTGCTGTGCCCTGGCTCGGTGGGTCCGGGTGGGGCTGAGCTCCCCCCAGGGGGAGGAATGGTAGCACAGCGGGTGCTGACCCAGCACATTCCCCTGTGGAAATAGCACCTGTCTTGTAACCCGAGTTGGCCTGGGCAGAGCAGTGGAGTTGGGGGGGGCAGTTGGGGGGTGGGGATACGCCTCGATGGGTCCCTGGAGGGAGGTGGGGAGGGGAGCAGAGCAGTGGGGATGGGCTGTCAGGGGCCGGGGGGCAGTCACGTCTGGGGGTGGCCGTGGGGCCTGGCTGGGACATGTGGAGGGAGCTGCATCTACCTGGCCGTCATGAGAGCCCCAGGGCGCTGGCGGGGCCCTGAGTTCTGCCCCCCAATGCCGGGGATGGCAGGGGGCTCCCCACCCCCAATGCAACACCCCCCACCCCCATCCTCAGCGTTGTGTCTTCAGCTGCTCTGCCTGCCTTGCAGTTTTAAGAGGATGCTGTATCCCGTCACTTCCTGTCTTAAAATGCAGGGCAGCTGCTCACCAGCCCCTGCGCCCCACCCCAGAGGTGGCTGCATCCCAGTGCCAGATGAGGGTTCCCGGTATAAACAGGCCCCGCACTTCATCCCAGGGGTGAAGTTGGGGTGGGGAATGGGAAGAACCCAGGAGTCCCCTGCACTAACCACTACACCTCACTCCCCTCCCAGAGCTGGGAAGAGAACCCAGGAGTCCTGGCTCCCAGCCCCCGCCCCTGCTCTAATCACTAGACCCCACTCCCCTCCCCGAGCCTGTGAGAGAACCCAGGAGTCCTGGCTCCCAGCTCCCCCACCACCTCTAACTCCCAGCGTGTGCGGCTAATGAGCGCCTGTAGGCAGGAGGTGGGCGGGTGCCCCGGGCAATGAATTCTGCTCCCTGAGTCGTTCTCCGACACCTGGGCTGGCACCGCTCACACCTGGGCTGGCACCGCTCGGCCTGATGCTGCATCTCAGTTGAATGTGCCCCCCCCTCGCCCCTCCACAGGGTCTCTCTTGTGTCTGAGCCTTCGCCGGCCCCCACAGCCCCAGGGGGCTAATTAGCTGAACGCAGCGGGGCCTGCCCCTGCCAGCGCTAGGGTAGATCCAGAGTGACTCCGGTTTGACTCTGCTGGAGCGGCCGGCTGGCTCTCTGAGTGCAGTGTGTAGGGGAAAGCCAGCGTGCGGGGGGGGGATCCCCCCACTGATGGGCAGGGCCAGGTGCCCGCGGGCCCTGGAGCCTGGGCACCGGTGGCTGCTCTCAGAGACTTGTTTACCCCTGGCCTGAGGGGCGGAGGGGAGGGGGCATTTTGGGGGGACTTGCAGGGGCTGTTCACTTTGTTGTATGGTGTGTGGGGGGGGCTGTGTCTCTGCAGCCCCTTGCTCAACCCCCTTCCCCGCCAGCACCGAAGGGGAGCGGGGTCTAGGGGGTTGAGCAAGGGGCTGCAAGTCAGGACTCCTGGGGTCGATTCCTGACGATAGCACAGTCAAGAGTGGGGGGAGATCCATACTCCACCCCCAGCTGTCAGCCCCCCCCCCCCCCCCCCCCCGCGGCCCTGTAACCCACCCCCAGCCCCTGTCATACACACCCCCGTCGAGGCCCTTCCCATGTTACAGGGTGGGGGACAGGGGCACGGAGGGGTTCGTCCCAGTGGCAGAATCTGGGATAGAACCCAGGCGTCCTGGCTCCCAACCTCTCCCCTGCTCTAATCACTAGTCCCCTCCTCCCCTCCTTGAGCCTGGAATAGAACCCAGGAGTCCTGAGCCGCCCCCCCCCCCCCTTGTCTCCCTGCCCCAGGAGGACGAAGTCGTCCTGCAGTGCTCTGCCACCATCCTCAAGGAGCAACTCAAGCTGTGCCTGGCGGCCGAGGGCTTCGGCAACCGCCTCTGCTTCCTGGAGTCGACCTCCAACGCCCAGGTGAGCCCCCGGTGCCTCGTCCCCCCCGTCCTCATTGGGCCCCAGGCCAGGGGGGGGAGCGAACCTGCAGCCTGAACCCCTCCCCATCTCCCACCCCCCTTTACAGCCAGAATCCCAGCTCCCTCAGCCCCTTCCTCTGCCCCAAGCGTCAGCCCCTGTGGGTAGAATCCCCCTGGGCTGTTGCAGTGCGGGGGCTATGACACACACATCACCTCCAGTCCTCCCTGGCTTCCCCCACAGCTCCCCGTGGGGCCGTGGCTCCAGGGCCGCGTGTCTGGTCCCCCATGGGGGATGGCAGAACCCTCTCGGACCCTGTTCCCCTCTCCCCGCAGAATGTCCCCCCGGACCTGGCTATCTGCTGCTTCATCCTGGAGCAGTCGCTCTCCGTCCGCGCCCTGCAGGAGATGCTGGCGAACACCATGGAGGTGGGCAGCGAGGTGAGCACAGGGAGACGTCGGGGGGGCATTGCCGGGGGTGAAAGAGGAGGCCCTCGCCCCATCCCATGGCCGTGCCCGTCGGCCCCGCAGGTGTCTGGGTCTCCCTGGGGTATACGGTGGATGCTGGAGGGCAGTGGGGGAGATGGGGGGGTAGTGGGGGGCTGGGGAAGGGGAACGAAGCGATCAGGGAAGGGAAATGCAGGGCGAGGCTCGGGGCTGGGTAGAACGAGCTGGAGCAGAACCAGGGGCCCATCCAGCCCAGGGTCCCGTCATCGGCTGCTTCTGAGGAATGGCCCAGAACCCCTGCCCTGTGGGACGTTCCCTCCTGACCCCCATGACGAGCAGCCCTCCGAGGCCCCCTGGCTCCTCTGGGCCCCCTCTCCATTCTCTCTGTCTGGCTGGGCCCCGCCTTTCCGGTAACCCTGCCGAGCATGGGAATGTCTAGTGGTGGGGAGTTCCCCAGGCCGCCGGCGAGTTGGGAGGAAAAGGCCTGGCCCAAGCAGCTCTGTTGACTGTCCTCCCTTGTCCCCTCACCCTCGGCCCGGTGGTTATCCTGTGCCCTTTGCTCATGCAGAGGTGGAACTGGGAGGGGGGTCTGCAGTGCCCTGGATGGGGGTCCCAGCCAGCCCCCCCCAGGCAGGCGGTCGGTTCATCTCTTCTCTTCTCCCTTTCTCTCTCCTTTGCTTCTCTGCCGACGCTCTAGGGTGTCGACTTGGACAAGTGGGTATGTGCTGATTTCACTGCAGTGACCCCCCCCCTTCCTAAACACCCCCCCACCCGTCTCCCACGTGCATCTGCTGGGGTTCCCACCTGCCCCCCCCCCCGGCAGCCGCTCTGGAGAACAGAGTGCCCCCTTGGGAGCTAGGGTGGCCAAACGGGACCCCCGCTGTCTCGGCTAGAGCCCCCCAGGGGAGTTCCTATGGGGGCAGGGCAGACACTGTCTCCTGAAGCTCCCACAAGCCCCCTTGATTTGCATCCCGGAGGACGATGCTGATCATGCCCCTTTGCCCAGCTGCCGGAGGGTGCCCGAGTGCTTTGCCAATTGGATGCTGCCCCACGGCCTCTGTGTGTCCGCACACTGCGTACGTGGCAAAGCTAGAAAGGGGACCCAGGAGTCCTGACTCTCAGTCCTCCTGCTCTAAGCACTAACTCCCAGTCCCTGTATAACTAGCCCCTGCGCCCCACCCCAGAGCTGGGTGCATCTCAGCAGTGGGTGAGGGGTCCCTGTATAACTAGCCCCTGCACCCCACCCCAGAGCTGGGGTGCATCTCAGCAGTGGGCGAGGGGTTACTTTATAACCAACCCTTATGCCCCACCCCAGAGCTGGGTGCATCTCAGCAGTGGGCGAGGGGTCCCTGTATAACCAACCCCTCTGCCCCACCACAGAGGCAGCTGCATCTCAGAGCCGGGCACAGGGTCCCTGTATAAACAGCCCCCATTCCCCACCCCAAAGGCTGTTGTATCTCCGCACTGGGTGAAGGGTCCCTGTATAAATGGCCCCCACGCCTCACCCCAGAGGCAGCTGCATCCCAGTGCCAGGCGAGGGGTCCCTCACATACCATGCAGCGCAGTGGACGGGTTTGGGCCGGGCTTCGGGATTCCTGGGTGGACTTAGGTGGTGGGAACAAAGGAGCCTCCATGATTCCCCTTTGACCCCAATTCAGACAAGGTGGAAACCCCAGCACCTCCCCTGAGTAACCCTTTCCTTCCTGGCAGCCCCCCGACACCCCTTCCATCCTTCGCTCCGTCGCCTCCCTCACTAGCCCCTTCCATTCCCAGTTGCGGTGCTGTTTTGATCCCATCCTCCACCATCCCTCCCTTCACCGCATGGTCCCTAAATGCCAACAGGCCGAGCCTCCCGGCGTGGGGCACTGTGCAGCGCTGGGGGGTGGGCTGAGGCATCTTGTCTGCCCCATGGCCTCGCTCGGCATGCTGGGAGTGGAGGTTTCTGACGCAGGGTCTCTCTGAGCCTCTTTACCCCACTAGCCGTGGGTGGAGACGGCGCATGGCAGAGGGGGCAGGAGCGCTCACAGAACAGAGCGGTACCATGCCCATATACAACAATATGGCCCTTGCGACCAGCAACTTATTATAGTGCCTGTGAAATAAGGAGCGTGCCAGGCCCACGTAATACTGATCATATTACTTCAATACGGCCCGGGCAATATTGACTGTATGAGATGGTTCACGTAACACTGACCATATACAGCAATATGGCCCAGGCAATATTGACTATATGAGATGGCCTGTGTAACACTGACCATATACAGCAATACGGCCCGGGCAATATTGACTATATGAGATGGCCTGTGTAACACTGACCATATACAGCGATACGGCCCGGGCAATATTGATTATATGAGATGGCCTGTGTAACACTGACCATATACAGCAATACGGCCCGGGCAATATTGACTATATGAGATGGCCTGTGTAACACTGACCATATACAGCAATACGGCCCGGGCAATATTGACTATATGAGATGGCCTGTGTAACACTGACCATATACAGCAATACGGCCCGGGCAATATTGACTGTATGAGATGGCCTGTGTAACACTGACCATATACAGCAATACGGCCCGGGCAATAACGTGGGCATAACACAGTCCTCGTATATGGTAATATTCCTGTTTAATAATCATATAATAATTATATGATTATACATGGTAATAGGGCCCATGTAGTGACCATGTGACATGGCCCATGTTATCATGATCATACATAGTGGGATGGCCCTATAACTGGTGCTTGCAATAATCACCATCTATACACTAGTAATAAGGCCTGTACAATAATGACCATGGACAGTCGAGTAATATGGCCCATGCAATAGGGACCACATATGCGCTAACAATATGGCCTGCCCAGTAGTGACCTTATATATTCTAGTAATATGATCCGTAAAATAATGACTGTATGTACTCTGGTAATCTGGCCTTTGGACTGTAGAACCGGAGCCGTTATTATTCATGGTGCTGATAGATACTGTTGGGTTGGCAGGTGCCATGTAATAACAGTAATCGCATGCGGCCCAGGTGGGCCCGTGGGCGTAGGGGGGTGTCACCTGGTATCCAGCATTTCCCATGCCAGACTAGATCCGTACCTGGACTCCAGCCTGCAGGGCGTGGCACTGGCTCTCATGGGGGGGCGGGGGGAGGGATGCCCCCCCGTTCCCAGAGCAGGGTGGGGGGTTCCCAGTTGCCGGGCTGTGCCGCCATGGGGTGAGTCCCAGCCATGGGACCTTTGCCGCAGTAGGGCCAGGTTCCTGCCCTGGTGCCCTGGGCTGGCGGGAGGGTCCAGGGCAGGGTGGTCCCCACGTTCCAGCCTTCGCGGTGCCCAAGGGGTGCAGCAGGTGAGGGGGGACTGCGAATCGGGAGGAGGCCAGGGCTGCCGGCTGCACTCCTCGGTGCCTGGGGAGAGAGACAAGTGCTCGATGCCACGGCAGGTCAGCCGGGTCGCGCACTGTCCTGGCCTGTTAAACCGGGGCTGGGTTCGAGGGTGGGTGGGTGCTATGGGCAGGGGGGCGGCGGCGCTCATGGGCTGTGGCACCCGGGAGCCCTGAGTCGCTGGTCTGAATCCAGCTCAGGTCAGCGGTAAGTTGGTCCCCAGTGAGATGAGTTGAGCAGGTCTCAATGCTGGAATTAGCCCCTCTGGCAGCTCCCCGGGTCGTTGGTCTCACCCGTCCTTTGGCGGGCGCCGAGTTCCCTCGCTGACGGCCACCACCTTTTGTCTGCTTCCCCCCAGTCTTCACAGGGCGGTGGGCACAGGACCCTGCTCTACGGCCACGCCATCCTGCTCCGCCATTCTCACAGCGCCATGGTGAGTGAGGGGGGGTGGGGGCAGAGCGGGAGCAGTGCAAAGCAGGGCGGGACGCCGGGGTGATGGGCCCAGCGGCTGGGGTGCAGTGCAGGGTGGGTATGCGTGTTGGGTGGGACGCTGGGGTGATGGGCCCAGCGGCTGGGGTGCCGTGCTGGGCGGGACGCCGGGGTGGTGGGCCCAGCGGCTGGGGTCACTCCTTTCCCTGGGCCAGCACGGCAGACCCCGCTCCTTTCTGCAGCTCCCCCGGGCGCCCAAGGCACTGGGCACTCGCCCGGCGCAGGGGGTGGTGCCGTTGGGCCGTTTTCCGGTGCTGCTCCTCCAGCAGCTCCGGCCTTTCGCCGCCTCATTTTCCTCCACTGGCTTCTTTCTGTGCCCAAAGGCTCTGTTGGCACCGCCCCAAATGCCCTTCTGCCCTTTCGCCCTCCAGAATCCTGCCGACAGCTGGGGCTGTTTTGCTTCACAGGCTTCCAGGCCGGGCGGCTCTATTTTAAACACCCGCGTCATGCGCTCCATGCCCGGGGAATGCCAAGGGGCGACGGGGCGCAGCACGGATCTGCCAGGAGCAAATGCCGGATGTGAGCCGTCCCGGGGCAGCTCTCCGGCCCCGTTCCGCAGCCCCGTGTCTCTCCGCAGCGTGTCCGGCTGAGCCTGGAGGCCTGTCGAGAGCCCCTTCCGCGCACGGACTCCCGAGCCCCGGGCGCTCTCGGCTCCGTACGGCCCCTGGGAGGAGCTCCCTTAGTGACGCTCTTCTCGGGGGTTCACTCTGTCTGGGACCGCACCTCTGAGTCTCCAGCTGGCCTCTCTTTCCCGTGGGCCCCCTCAGGGAGTCCCCTCGCTCTGGGCCCCTGGATCCCCACCCCCAGAGGGAGCAACACCCCACCCCCAATCTCCAGACTGCAGTGACTCTCCGCCAGGTTTATTGAACATCTGGACACAGCCCGGGCAGTTCTCAGGGCCCTCGGGCCTGGCCAGTCTCAGCCCCGACCAGCTGGGTCTGGCCCAGCTCAGGTGGGCTCCCGGCTGCTCCTTGTCCCCCCTATGTCCCCTCCTCCAACAGCTCCTCCTCCGTTCTTTGTCTTAGGTCCCAGGTAAACAGGCCAGGGGGCCTTTGTTCCCCTGCTGGCTAGACCCGGCTGCGCTGAGCAGGTCACGGGGTCCTCTCCCCTCAGCCTGTTTTCAGCCCACTGGCCAGACCCGGCTGGCTCCCAATCTGGGGGGGGGCGGGGCTCCCGGGCACTAGTTGCTGGGTACCCAATTTCCAGGCTGTTGTCAGGGTCCTGCTGCCAGGTGAGGTCACACCTGGTCCAGCGCAACAACAAACCCCCTCGTTACACGCGCAGCACACAGGGAAACTGAGGCGCGCACAGTGTTCGTGCAAGCCTGTACGAAAATCCCCCGAAAGACGGGGATGGAACCCGGGAGTCCTGGCGCCCACTCCAACGTCCTCACCGCCCGGCGGTGCCAGCTCCACTCCCTACTAACCCTACTGCCTCCTGCCCTGACAGTATCTGAGCTGCCTGACCACGTCCCGCTCCCTGACGGACAAACTGGCCTTTGATGTGGGCCTGCAGGAGGACGCCTCAGGTAGGGGAGGCACGGCCGACAATGCAGAGGTTGTTGTTTAGGTGTATTACGGTAGCACCTGGGAGCCCCAGCCATGGACCAGAACCCATTGCAATACTGGACATTTTCATTGCTCTTAATTAAATGTATTATGGTAGTACCTGGATGCCACGCCCATGGACTGGGATTTGATTGTGCATGGTGCTGCACAGACACTGCTGTTGGGGAAACTGAGGCATATACCGGGGCAGTGACTTGTCCAAGCTCACCCAGCAAGCCAGGGGGAATAGAACCCTGGAGTTCTGGCTCCCAGTCCCCCTGCTGTAACCCCTAGATCCCACCCCCCACAGCAGGGGATAGAACCCAGGACTCCTGGCTCCCAGTCCCTCCGCTCTAACCACTAGATCCCACTCCCCTCCCAGAGCTGGGAAAAGAACCCAGGAGTCCTGGCTCCCAGCCCCCCCACTCTAACCACTAGACCCCACTCCCGGCCCAGAGCTGGGGGTAGAACTCAGGAGTCCTTGCTCCCAGCAGTAGGCCCCACCCCTTCTCAGACCCAGATCACCATGTGACCTGGGGCAAGTCCCGGCTCCGCTTTGTGCCTCAGTTTCCCCACCTGCCCAGCATGCAGCGCTGTGTAGCCACTGTGCCAGCTGCGGACGCCTGCCACCTTCCTGCTGGGTTGGCAACGCCTCCCTGCTCCTGCTCGGATGCCCCTTAAGCCCTGACTCCCTGACCCCATGGTCAGCTGGCAAACCCTCAAGGGGGCTCGGCCGGCGCCTGGCTGTGATCAGACTAAAGAGAGGAGGAGGAGTGGGGCACCGCGTCCCCACAGTTCCCGGAGCGGGGTGGGGGGTTCCCAGCTGCCGGGCTGTGCCCCCATGGGGGGAATTCCAGCCCTGTCGCAGTAGGGCCAGGTTCCTGCCCTGGTGCCCTGGGCTGGCGGGAGGGTCCAGGGCAGGGTGGTCCCCACGTTCCAGCCTTCGCGGTGCCCAAGGGGGCGCAGCAAGTGAGGGGGGACTGCGAATCGGGAGGGGGGCCAGGGCTGTCCCTGGGCCTATCCCCTCCCTGCCCCCCGGCTGCCGGCTGCACCCATGCCCTGTCTGTGTCCTGACCCCAGGGGAAGCCTGCTGGTGGATCATCCACCCCGCCTCCAAGCAGCGGTCGGAGGGTGAAAAGGTTCGAGTCGGGGATGACCTGATCTTGGTCAGCGTCTCCTCTGAGCGCTACCTGGTGAGTAGGGCTGTGCACATGGGTGTCCATATGTGTGTGCGCGCCTGGGTGTACATGTGCATGTGTGTGTACATGTGTGTTGTGTGCGTGCACACATGTGGGGCATGGATGTGTTTGCACATGTGCAAGGGGTTGTGTGTGTGGATGTGTGCAAGGGAGCATGCATGTGTGTACCAGAGTGGGTGTGCAAGTCCTCTGTGCATGTGTGTGGCTACATCCGTGTGTGTGTGTGCGCGCATGGGTGTGCAAGCCCCCCATGCGTGTGTGTGGCTACATCCGTGTGTGTGCGCATGGGTGTGCAAGCCCCCCGTGCGTGTGTCTGCTGACCCAATGAGGAGACCCCAGCTACAAGTATGTGGGAGAGGCAGGTGGTTCTGGGCCCGGACTCCTGGGTTCGCGCTGGTGCGGGCAGCTGTCTCTCCTGGCCCTCCGCCGACCCCCCCCCCTCCGCCTTTCTGTCTCTCTCCCCCCTCCCAGCACCTCTCCACGGCCAGCGGGGACCTGCAGGCCGACGCCTCCTTCATGCAGACGCTCTGGAACATGAACCCCATCTGCTCGGGCTGCGAGGAAGGTCAGTTTCCCCCTGCCCTGCTCCCGGGATCCCCTGCCCCATGCCAGCCCTGTGGGCAGCCCCTGAGCCCGCGGCCATGACATTAGCAGCTGGGGGGGCTGCAAGTCCCTGGGTGGAGGCAACTCTCTGCCCCTCTGATAAGAGAGAGAAGGGAGAGGGGCCAGGACTCCTGGGTTCTATCCCAGCTCTGGGTGGGGAGTGGGGTCTGGTGGCTAGAGCAGGGGGGGCTGGGAGCCAGGACTCCTGGGTCTATCCCGGCTCTGGGAGGGGAGTGGGGTCTGGTGGTTACAGCGGGAGGGTGGGAGCCAGGACTCCTGGGTTCCCTGCGTCATTGGCCCTCCCCCGTCCCTGCACTGACATTCGCTGGTTTCTCCTCTCCTGCCAGGGTACGTGACGGGGGGTCATGTCATGCGTCTCTTCCACGGGCACATGGACGAATGCCTCACCATCTCCTCCAGCGAGCAGGGCGAGGAGGAGCGCAGGTACGGCCCGGAGAACGATTCGACACCCACTCCAGCGGGGCGCGAACCTGTGGCCTTGGGCGCTGGGAGCGCGAGCTAAGGGTGTGGCCTGGGTGTCCCTGCCTGGGCTGGGGGATGGAGAGTGACGTGGTCGTATGACCCAGGGGAGGGGCAGCACTGGACGGGGGTGGCCAGGCTCCTGGGTTCTGTTCCTGGCTCTGCTGGGCAGCCTCAGGCAAGTCACAGCCCTCTCTGTGCCTCAGTTTCCCCTCCCACCCTTTGCAAGCTTTTCGGGGCAGGGACCGTCTCTCATTATGTGTCTGTGCAGTGCCCGGCCCAATGGGGGAAACCCCAGTTTCCGTCGGCGCCTTTAGGGCCTGTCTCCGCTGGGGCCCGACTGGGTCTCTAGGGAGATCGGCCTGTTCCGTGGTGAGCCGGGGTGGCCGGATCTGGCCTGCGCTCCCACGGATGCGGGGGGGCCTGGCTCGGTTCCCCCCCACACCCCTAACGCTCCCCCTCTCTCGTTGGCAGGGTGGTGAACTACGAGGGTGGCGCCGTTTGCACCCACGCCCGCTCCCTCTGGAGGCTGGAGCCCTTGCGCATCAGGTAGGGGAATCGCAGGTTCTGCTCCCCCCTCCTGCCCCCCCCGGAGAAAGGGGGCGCCGGCCTGGGACGATGGCGTCACGCTCGGATGATGGTGCTGGATGATGTGGGGTGGGGGCAGGGACTGTATGGACAGGGAAGTCAGCGACTGCGGGGGGGACTGCATGGACTGTAGGATCGGGGACTGTATGGACCAAGGGGACTGTGTGGCAGGGAAGTGAGTGACTGTATACGCCGAGGGGGATTGTATTGACCAGGGGGTTGGGGAATGTATGGACTGGGGGGACTGTACGGACCAGAGGGTCGGGGACTCTATGGACCTGGGGGACTGTACGGACCAGAGGGTCAGGGACTCTATGGACCTGGGGGACTGTACGGACCAGAGGGTCGGGGACTCTATGGACCTGGGGGACTGTACGGACCAGAGGGTCGGGGACTCTATGGACCTGGGGGACTGTACGGACCAGAGGGTCGGGGACTCTATGGACGAGGGAGGAATTATGGACTGGGGGAGGTTGGGGACTGTACGGATTGGGAGGGGACTGTGCAGATGGGGAGGTTGGGGACTGGACGGATGGGGACGGGGGGCGGGTTCGAATCCAGCCACAATCCTTGCATCCAGTGGGCGGGAAGGGGGGGTCTGGGCTGACGCAGCGTCCCGTGGAGCTGGGGGCCCGGAGCCGATGTGCGGCGCTAGCGCTGGGTTTCTCTGCCCCCCGGCAGCTGGAGCGGGAGCTACATGCGATGGGGGCAGCAGTTCCGGGTGCGGCACGTCACCACCGGGCGCTACCTGGGCCTGACCGAGGAGAAGGGGCTGGTCGTGATGGACGCCGAGAAAGCCAACACCAAGGCCACGGCCTTCTGCTTCCGCGCCTCCAAGGTGAGAGCGGGGCTGGGGGGGGAGCCATGCTGTGGGGGGCGGGGCCAGGGTCAAACCCTAACATTTGTCTTGAAGTTGGGATTTTCCTTCACTTCCCCTCCCGTAGCGTTGAGTGTGGGAGTACAAACGACCCCCACGCCCCACCCCAGAGGCAGCCGCATCTCAGCGCCGGGTGGACTGTCTGTCTGGGGGGCTGACGGCTGGATGCCCCCTCGCCTGCCCCCAGGTGCCAGGACAAGCAGCGCTGACTCCCCAGGGGCAGTGTGTGGGGCGACCCCCAGAGACAGCTGAGCCGAGAGTTGGGGGCTGCGGCTCGTCCTTTTATAGCCGGGGGGGGGGCGGCACTGGGCCTGAGCCGAGGCCCTTCCCTCCTTCCCACCCCATTCCCCCAATGGCAGCATTCCCCCCATTCCCTGCGTTCCCAGCCCCATCCCCTCCCCCCTGTTCACCCCATATTCACAGCCTGCTTTGTGCCAGCCCTCCTGCCCCCACCATCCCCCATGTTTTCATTACCCCCCCACACACACACATTCATGGCCCCTCACATTCCCAGCATCCCCATCCCCCACCCCACATTCCTCATGCCCTCCATCTCCTCACGGCGCCCCCTCTCCCCATTCTCGCCCCCCCCGCAGGAGAAGCTGGACGTGGCGCCCAAGCGGGACGTGGAGGGCATGGGGGCCGCAGAGATCAAGTACGGCGAGACCATGTGCTTCGTGCAGCACGCGGCCAGCGGCCTGTGGCTGACGTACGCCGCGCCTGACGCCAAGGCCCTGCGCCTCGGGCTGCTCAAGAGGAAGGTGGGTGTGGGGTGGGACACAGCGGGACGGGGTTCCCTGGGGCTGCCCAGAGGGAGGTGGAGGGCAGGATGCACCAGGGGGTGTCCCTGGGGCTGCCCAGAGGAAGGTGGAGGGCAGGACGCGCCGGGGGGTGTCCCTGGGGCTGCCCAGAGGAAGGGGGCGGCCGGGTTGGGGGGTGTCCCTGGGGCTGCCCAGAGGAAGGGGGGTGGCCAGGATGGGGGGGTGTCCCTGGGGCTGCCCAGAGGGAGGGGGGTGGCCGGGTTGGGGAGTGTCCCTGGGGCTGCCCAGAGGGAGGGGGGTGGCCGGGTTGGGGAGTGTCCCTGGGGCTGCCCAGAGGAAGGGGGGTGGCCGGGTTGGGGGGGTTCCTGTTCCCCGCTCACCCCACGGCTCTGCCCGCCCCCCAGGCCATCCTGCACCAGGAGGGGCACATGGACGACGCCCTGTCCCTGACCCGCTGCCAGCACGAGGAATCGCAGGCCGCCCGCATCATCTACAGCACCAGCGGCCTCTACAGCCACTTCGTCCGGTGGGCCGGGGGGAGGGGGCCGAACCTGGGGGCACTGGGGGGCTGGGGGTTGAACCCTGGCGGCTCTGGGGGGAGGGGGCCGAACCTGGGGGCACCGGAGGGCCCAGGGGTTGAACCCTGGGGGCACTGAGGGGAGGGGGCAGAACCTGGGGGCATCAGGGGGGCCAGGGGTTGAACTCAGGGGAACTCGGGGGACTGGGGGTTGAACCCTAGGGCACCGGGGGGAGGGGGCCGAATCTGGGGACACCAGGGGGGGCTGGGGCCCGGGGATTGAACCCTGGGGTACTGGGGGACCGGACCCTGGGGGAAGGTCAAGGGGAGGAGGCTGTGTCCCATGGGGGGCCTGGGAAATGGGGGGATGAACCCTGGGGGGCATTGGAGATTGGGGGGTGCAGAACCTAGGGAGAGGTTGGAGATGGGGGGCTTGACCTGGCTGGGAGGGGGCTGATCTCTCCAGTGACCATGTACCCCCTAGTTGGCTGGGTGGATGCTCTGGTGTCCCCCCCCATCTTTGCCCCCCCAGCGTGCTGAGCAGCCTGGCTGGTGCCCCCAGTCCCCAGGGGGCGGGTGACGGGTCTGGGTGTCTGCAGGGAGGTGCAGGAGCAGGTCGTGGCTCTGGGGACCCCTGAGCTGGGGAGGGGGTGGGCGCGGTCTCTCCCCTGCCCCTGAGCAGGCCCCCTTCCTAGGCACCCTCTCGCCACTGCCCCTAGCGCCCTCCCCCTGCTCCCACAACTCCCTCTTGCCCCCCTCGTTGACTCCTCTCCTTCCCCAGCAAAGCCCCTGGGCCCCCTCAGCTCCCCTTCTCTCTGCCTCCCACCCTGGCCCCGTCCCACTGCTCTGCTGCCCTCCCCTGCTGGGCCCGCTCCCGATTGGTCTCCTGCCTCCCTCAGCTCCCCCAAATCTGTCCCCCGCCCTGCTGGGGGGCTCTGGCCCTCTGCCTGCTGGTGGCAGCGGTGGGATCCGCCCTGAGCAGGGTTGGGCAGCGGGGCTAGGCTGACCCCCTCCCTCCGCGGTGCTGGCAGGGGCCTGGACAGCCTGAGCGGGAAGGGCAAGGCGGGCGCCGGGGCCGCGCTGCCCATCGACGGGATGATTCTGAGCCTGCGGGACCTGATCATCTACTTCCAGCATCCGGAGGAGGAGCTGCGGCACGAGGAGAAGCAGGGCCGGCTGCGCTCACTCAAGAGCCGCCAGAACCTCTTCCAGGAGGAGGTCGGTGGGAAGGGGGGGGCACGGGGCCAGCGCAAAGGGTGAGGGAGGGGGTGGGGTCACTGCAGGCGCTCTCCCCTGGCAGTCTAGGGCTGTGCGGGGCTGTGCTATGGGGAGCTGGTGTGGGGCTCAGGAGGGGGTGCTCTCCCTTCGCAGTCAGTGCCAGCTCCAAGGCGGTGCCAGGGGGCGCTGTGCACCAGGAAGCAACCTTCCGCCATGGGCGAGGGATCCCTGTATAAACAGCTGCCCTGCCCCACCCCAGAGGTGGCTGCATCTCAGTGGCAGGGTAAGTGATCCCCTGCTTTGGGATGGGCAGGAAGGGACAGTTGCTGGCTGTGGGGGGCCTGGAGGGGGGGGTTACTGCTGGTGCGGGGAGGTCAGGCTGGTGCCCTGGGGTGTGACGGCTGCGCTCGGCTCCCCGCAGGGCATGATCACGCTGGTGCTGGACTGCATCGACCGCCTCAACCTGTACAGCACGGCCGCCCACTTCGCCGAGTTCGCGGGCGAGGAGGCGGCCGAGTCCTGGAAGGAGATCGTCAACCTCCTGTACGAGCTGCTGGGTGCGTGGGGCCCCAGGACAGGAGCGGGACCTAGTGCAGATTCTCGCCCCCTCCCCACCGTTTCGGGGCCGCGGAGCTGGGGGCGGCCGGGGACTGCGATGGGGCTTGTCCTGCAGAGAGCGGCTGGCTCGGGCAGGGCAGAAATTAGTCGCAGCTGCTGAGCTGTGGGCCCGCCCGCTGGACAGAGGGGTGGGAGGGAGGGTCCTGCTCTGGGGTGGGGGAGGTGGCACCCCCCGGCTGACGGCCCGTCTCTCGCCCCGCAGCCTCGCTGATCCGGGGCAACCGCTCCAACTGCGCCCTCTTCTCCAACAACCTGGACTGGCTGGTCAGCAAGCTCGACCGGCTGGAGGCCTCCTCCGGTGAGACTGGGCAGGAGGGGTGAGGGGCGCTGGGTGGGGTGACGGGTCTCATGGGCCGTGTCCAGGGGCGGCGAGGCGAGCGGCTGGGACCTCCCCAGGGCCTTGAGAATGTCCACAGCCTGGCCAAGGCGTGGGCGGAGGCAAGCAGAGGCACGCGTGCGCTCCCCACAGATCCGTGCTGTGCGCATGTGGACACGCCCTGCGGTACGTGTACATACATGAGCAGATACATGAATCCACACGTGTGCTCATGGCAGCTGCAGATCCAGGGGCATGTTCGTCCGTGCGGTGCACACGGCCCACCCCAGGTGTGTGTGTTACACCTTGTCACGGACTCATGGGTCGTGCCCACTCTTGGCCCCGTGCGGTCCCTGAGGGAACTCCTTTCAGTGAGAGCCCTTCTCGGGGGTCCACTCTCTCTCAGGGTCAGGCCCCTCCACCTCCTGGAGCCGCACCTCTCGGAGCCTTAGCACATCTATCTCTGCCGTGGGCCCCCCAGGGAGTCTACTTGCTCTGGACCCCCGGGGCCTCCACCCCCCGAAGAGGACGATGCAGCCCTGTTCTCTAGCCCGGAGCGACTCTCAGCCAGCATAACAGGAGTGTTTATTGAGTGACTGAACACAGCACAGGAAACTCTCCAGGCCTCAGGCCTGGCCTCCCTCAGCCCAGCACATCCCAGTCTCCCTGCATCCAGGTGGGCTCTGCCTGCTCCCCCTCTCCAGCCCCGAGCCCCCCTGCTTCCCAGCTGGATATCTGAGATCACCTCCCCCAAGCCCCGCCTCTGTCCATTGTCCTCTATCCAGGTAAACAGGGTCATGAGCCTCCTCTCCCCTCTTCTGTCCTCTGGCCCCTCTGGCTGGAACCGGCTGGTCAGGTCACCAGGGTCCCCTCCCCGCAGCCCATTGTCCCCCCCACTGGCCAGAACCGGCTGCGACTCCTGAGTTGGGCCTGCGGGTCCCCAGGTCACTGGGGTATCCGTCCTCCAGGCCATCGGCTGGGGTCCCAAGTTCCCTCTCCGGTCCTCTGTAACCACAAAGAACTCCCTCTCCCATCACCTCGTTAAACCAGCAACACCCAGGGACACTGAGTCCCACCCCCTCTGCATGCAACCCACTGGAAAACAAGGGAAAAACAAGAAACTCCCCCACTTCGTCACCCGCTTGCACGGTCACGCACGCACTCACTCATGGCCTGGTGCCCCCCGCCAGGGATCCTGGAGGTGCTGTACTGCGTCCTCATCGAGAGCCCCGAGGTGCTGAACATCATCGAGGAGAACCACATCAAATCCATCATCTCCCTGCTGGACAAGCACGGCCGCAACCACAAGGTGAGGGAGTCGTCCGCAGCCCCGGGGCTGAATCCTCGGCTCTCCCGGCCCTGCCTTGGGGGCAGGGACAGGCTGGGGATGGGTGGTAAGGCCCCATTGTGGTTCCACGCTGGGGGCCCTGTCTGCTCCCTGCTGTCAGAGCAACCCCCGGGCTGCTGTAACTCACGCTGCCCCCCCCTACGGGCCCTGGGGGGAAGGGACTAGCCACAGCGCAGTGCGCTCCGACCACACCCCGATCCGCCCCCTATGGGCCCTGGGGGGCAGGGACTAGCCACAGCGCAGTGCGCTCCGACCACACCCCGATCCGCCCCCTATGGGCCCTGGGGGGCAGGTACTAGCCACAGCGCAGTGCGCTCCGACCACACCCCGATCCGCCCCCTATGGGCCCTGGGGGGCAGGGACTAGCCACAGCGCAGTGCGCTCCGACCACACCCCGATCCGCCCCCTATGGGCCCTGGGGGGCAGGGACTAGCCACAGCGCAGTGCGCTCTGACCACACCCCGATCCGCCCCCTGTGGGCCCTGGGGGGCAGGGACTAGCCACAACGCAGTGCGCTCTGACCACACCCCGATCCGCCCCCTATGGGCCCTGGGGGGCAGGGACTAGCCACATTGCAGTGCGCTCTGACCACACCCCGATCCGCCCTCTATGGGCCCTGGGGGGCAGGGACTAGCCACAGGGCAGTGCGCTCCGACCACACCCCGATCTGCCCCCTATGGGCCCTGGGGGGCAGGGACTAGCCACAGGGCAGTGCGCTCCGACCACACCCCGATCCGCCCCCTATGGGCCCTGGGGGGCAGGGACAAGCCACAGCTCAGTGCGCTCTGACCACACCCCGAACTGCCCCCCTCTGTTCTGACATGGCACTCGATCCCTCCCCTGGGGCATCCAGCAGTTGGCTGGCAGGGCCGGGCTGGGGTCCCGTATCCCAGGGGAAACCCCAGCGTTGTCTCCTCTCCTCGTCCCGGTAGGTCCTCGACGTGCTCTGCTCTCTGTGCGTCTGCAACGGGGTGGCCGTGCGCTCCAACCAGAACCTCATCACCGAGAATCTGCTCCCGCGCCGCGACCTGCTCCTGCAGACCAGCCTCATTAACTACGTCACCAGGTGAGGGCGGGGCTCACTCACTCCCTGCCCTGTACAGCTGTTAAACCGTCCTCCTGCCCCACCCCAGAGGTGGCTGCATCCCAGCGCCGGGCGAGGGGTCCCTGTACAAACAGCCCCCACGCCCCACCCCAGAGGTGGCTGCATCCCAGCGCCAGGCGAGGGGTCCCTGTACAAACAGCCCCCGCGCCCCACCCCAGAGGTGGCTGCATCCCAGCGCCAGGCGAGGGGTCCCTGTACAAACAGCCCCTGTGCTCCACCCCAGAGGTGGCCGCATCCCAGCACTGGGCGAGGGGTCCCTGTACAAACAGCCCCCGCGCCCCACCCCGGAGGTGGTAGTACCTTGTAGTTTGCAAGGTGCGTAACGTGCGCTGGGGGAGTGGGGGGTTCCTTCCTGCCCCCCCAACCCCTCCCTCCCCAGTGCTGACCCCCCCCTTCTCTCTGCTCTGCAGCATGCGCCCCAACATCTTCCTGGGCACGCACGAGGGCTCGACGCAGTACAAGAAGTGGTACTACGAGCTGATTGTGGATTACGTGGAGCCCTTCGTCACGGCGCAGGCCACCCACCTGCGCGTGGGCTGGGCCATGACCGAGGGCTACAGCCCCTACCCCGGGGGCGGGGAGGGCTGGGGCGGCAACGGCGTGGGGGACGACCTGTACTCCTTTGGCTTCGACGGCCTGCACCTCTGGTCAGGTACGAGCCCCAGCTCTGCCCAGGGCCTGCCTGCTTGGCCGCTCTGGCGGGCGTGCAAAGGAGCAGGCATGCGGGTGCTGCAGAGGGAGGCCCCCTCTTGCACACTCATGTGCTCTCTTTGGCATGTGATTTTGCACCCCCTCCTGCATGCACCTATGCACGCCCTTGCACGCGTTGTCTTGTGCATGCTCTTTTCACACTCAGGTTCTTGCACACTCTTTGCACACGAACACACCCTTATGCATGCACATTATCTCGTGTGCACTGCCTTGCACGCTTATTGCATGCTCGCTCGTGCATGCTCTTATGCGCACCCTATTTCTCTTTTGCACACTTCTGTGCACATTGACATCCACTTGCTTGGTCTTGCACACATGTTCAGTGCACACTCACTCATCCACTCTTGTGCACACATTCTGTTGTGTGTTCTCTTTTGCACACTTGCTCACGCACACATTCTCTCATGTGCTGACACACTGTCTCGCACACTTGTTGCACACTGAGCCATGCACACTTATGCCCACACTATTTCTCTCACACGTTCTTTTGCACTCTGATGTGCACACGGATGCTCTTCCACGGCCTCCTGCACATTCATTACTCAGGTCCTCACACAAACGGACACTCTCTTGTGCATTCTCTCTGGCACTCTTCTGCCTACCCTTTGCACCCTGTGGGAAACTGCACCGTCTGTTGCTTGACCTCGCTTTGGCTCGGTATGAAATAGATTCAGGGGCCGAAATCGCCAGTGTCAGTCCGGGGGATTGCGAAAAGTCAGTGAGGAGCTAGCGGAGGAACAGAGGCTCGGTACGATCCCAGCAGCCGGGAAGCCGTGCCGTGCAGCGTCGTTACGTTCACCGTGCGCAGAAGGTTTGCTCCCTGGATGACGCCCCTAAAGTCACCTGTTTATACCTAACCTGTGGACGAGTCCAGGGGCTGCAACTACATTTACCCAGCCAGGTTCCCGGCTCGACTCTCTGGCGTCCCGGTGCACCCCTTCTCTCCGTCGCTGGTTCCAACGGGCGCGAAGGCAGCTCCTCACCTTGTGCCAGGCCAGAGCAGTCCTACGTCTTGTCTTTCTCCTTTGGGACATGCCAGGGCGAATGGGCGAACACCCGCGTGCCCCGAGCCGGCCCTGGGCTCAGCCCAGGCATGCCGGGATCCCTGGCGTCGGAGAAGAGCCAGGTTCGGCTCTGGAGCGGCTGCTTGTGCCGAATGCAGACGTGTGGCCGCGGGGCGCGGAGGTTACTAGCCAGCATGCCTCGGTCAGCACCCGCCGCCCCCTCCTTGCACCCGCGTTTCTCTCCCCCTCGGCCTTTCGCCCTTTCTTTTTGCACCCGCGCTCCGCCCCGCCCCTTGCGCCCGCCACTCAGCCCGGCCTCTCGTCTCCGCCCGCGCAGGTCGCGTGGCCCGCGCCGTGGCCTCGCCCGGCCAGCACACGCTGGCGGCCGACGACGTGGTGAGCTGCTGTCTGGACCTGAGCGTGCCCAGCATGTCCTTCCGCATCAACGGCTTCCCCGTGCAGGGCATGTTCGAGAACTTCAACGTGGACGGGCTCTTCTTCCCCGTGGTCAGCTTCTCCGCGGGCATCAAGTGAGCCGGGACCCCGGGCTGGGAGGGGGGGTAGGGAGCAGGGGTGAGAAGGGGGATTGGGGGTGGGGAGGAGGAATTGGGGAAGGCGAGGGCGAAGAGGGGCTGACCAGGATGGGGAAGGGGCTGGCGGGAGGGAGTTGATGGGGTTGCGGGAGGGGTGGAGGAATAGGGGGCTGCCGGGGAGGAGAGGGCGGTTGTGGGAGAATTGGTGGGGGGAGGAGCGGGGGGACAGAAGCGGGGGTGGGGGCCAGCAGGGAGGGGGAATCCAGGGAGGGGGGCTGTGGGGGAGGAGAAGGCTGTTGGGGGGCTGGGGGGAGAATTGGTGGGGGGAGGAGTGGGGAGGGGGAATCCAGAAAAGCGGGCTGTGGGGGAGGGGTCCAGCCTTCACCGTCCCCCCCCACAGGGTCCGTTTCCTCCTGGGGGGCCGCCACGGCGACTTCAAGTTCCTGCCCCCCCCGGGCTACACGCCCAGCTTCGAGGCCCTGCTGCCCCGCGAGCGGATGCGGGTGGAGCCCATCAAGGAGTACAGGCAGGATGTGGGCAACGTCCACAGTCTGCTGGGGCCCACCCAGGCCCTGTCCCACACGGCCTTCACCCCCTGCCCCGTCGACACCCAGCAGGTAGTGCCCCCGGGGCCCCGGCCTGAGCAGGAGGGGCCCCGCCTGGCTCTGGGGGTGGGCTTGGGGGAGGGGCCCCACCTGGCTCTGGGGGTGCGCTTGGGGAGGGGACCCTGCCTGGCTCCGGGGGCAGGGTTCAGGGAAGGGGCCCCACCTGGCTTTCGGGATTTGGGGGAGGGGACCCTGCCTGGCTCTGGGGAGTGGGGCCCTGCCTGGCTTTGGGGGGGGGATTCGGGGGAGGGGCCTCACCTGGCCTGGGGGGTTCAGTGGAGGGGACCCTGCCTGACTTGGGGGGGGGTTGGGGGAAGAGACCCCCACCTAGTCTGGGGGCGGGGGTTGGGAGGCTGTGGGGGGGCGGGGGATGGGTCCAGCCTGGCCTCAGGGCTGTGGGGAGCCGCCCAGTGCACATTGCCCCCAGGCGCTGACCCCCCGCTTGCCGGGGGGGCCGGGACCCGCTCGGGGGTGTCCCCCAAGGCAGGGCTGGCCAGGCTGGGGGGCCCGTCTAACCCCTGTCCCCACAGATCGTCCTCCCCCCACACCTGGAGAGGATCCGTGAGAAGCTGGCGGAGAATATCCACGAGCTGTGGGCGCTGACCCGGATCGAGCAGGGCTGGACCTATGGGCCTGTGAGTGCCCCACTGCACCCCCCGTGGGCCTGCGAGTGCCCCCCATAGCTCCCTACAGGGCCATGAGTGCCCCACTGCACCCCCGTGGGCCTGCAAGTGCCCCACATAGCTCCCTACAGGGCATGAGTGCCCCCCCACTCCCCTATGGGCCCATGAGTGCCCCCCCTGTGCCCCCGTGGGCCTGCGAGTGCCCCCGTACCCCCTACAGGCCCCTGCCTACCCCCCATCCGTCCCTACTGCTTCCCACCGGGGAACACCTCTGCTCCTGCTCCGACCTCTCCCCCCTGTGACTGGCAGCTGCCCCCCGGCGGGAAGGGGGGTGTCGCTGAGGGGTGGGCACCAGCTACCCCACCAGCTGCCAGCCCTTGGGTCCTGCTTCTCAGATGGATTACCTGGCAGCCAGCCCAGCCCCGGACCCCCCCAGACCCTGCCCCCCCAGAACCACCCAGCCCAGACTCTGCCCCCCAGAACCGTGTAGCCCAACCCCTGCCCCATAGAACAACCCAGCCTGGCCCACCCCCTGCCCCCCAGAGCTCCCCAGCCTGGCCCAGACCCTGCCCCCTATGCACCCCCCTGTCTGGCCTGTGCCCAGGACCCCCAGAACTGCCCAGCCTGGCCTAGCCCATGCCCCCCAGAACCACCAAGCCCAGCCTGTGCCCCAAAAACTTCCAGCCTGTACCCCCAGAATCGCCCAGCCCCGTGCCCCCCGAATACCCCAGCTCAGCCCCTTTCCCAGAACCCACTGCTGGTGCTGGCTGAGTGGGGGTTGGGAGGGACTCGGGTCGGGGTGTCAGTGGGTCACTGACCCCTCGTCCCCCCGTCAGATCCGGGACGACAACAAGCGGCTTCACCCCTGCCTGCTGGATTTCTACAGCCTGCCCGAGCCGGAGAGGAACTACAACTTGCAGATGTCGGGGGAGACCTTGAAGTGAGCGGGGGGACGGGGGGAGATGGGGGGTAACGTCAGCAGGGACTCGGAAACATGGGGGAGGAGAGGCTGAGCACGTGGGGGGCTGAGACCCCTCTCCATGCTAGGGGGTGGGTGAGGGAGGTCCAGCTGGGATGGGGGGAGGATTGGGATGGGGGAGAGGGGGTGGCAGCTGAGCAGGGGGACAGGATGGGGGTCTTATCTCTTGGGGGGGGCAGTGGAGGGAGGGGGGACTTGTCCATTGAGGGTGGGGGGGGTCTCATCTCTTGCGGGGGTGACAGTGGAGGGTAGGGGTGCCGGACTCGTCTCTTGGGGGCAGGGGGATGCGGTGGGGGCTCGTTTCTGGGGGCCGGAGGCTCTGTCGGGGAGCTGACACCCCCCTCATTGCTGTCTCCCCCCCGCAGGACGCTGCTGGCGCTGGGCTGTCACGTGGGCATGGCCGACGAGAAGGCCGAGGAGAACCTCAAGAAGACCAAGCTGCCCAAAACGTGGGTGTGCTGGGGGGAAGGGGGAGCCCCGGGGGGGAGGGGGAGCCTGGGGGGACGTGGACGTGACCCCCATGGAGCCGGCCAAGGCTCCACCGGCCCCAGGACGTCGCCCCCGGGCAGTGCTTGGCCTGGGCCTGTTGAACCTTTGAGCCCCGGGGTGACCAAATAAATCGGGGGGGGGGGCAGGCTGGAGATCTGGGGCATGGGTGTGACGGAGCCGCGGGGACCCCGTCAGTGTGCCAGACCTCCGCAGGGTCACGCGCTGTCCCTGGGGCGAGCCACATGGTCTCCCCGCCTCCTAGGACCGGCCCTCGGGGCCCCCAGCCCCCCCTGCTTCATGCCAGGAGCGCCCTGCAACCAGGCCCAGATTCATGCCCCCCCACTCCCCCGCCCCGTTCCCGGCTCCGGAGCAACTCGCAGCCGTCTGGGTCAGTCCGAGCCCCTGAGTCTCAGTCCAGGCGCCTCTCCCCTGTCTCCAGCCGTCCCCACTTAACAACCCCCCTGGCCCCCCTCAGGCCTTCGTCCCCCCTGGCTCTGTAAGGCAGGTGGGGCCGTCCAGGTGTTCTAGGTGCCAAAGGTCTGGGCAGTTGGAGTGGCCAGTGTCATCTGGGACTTTCCATGGGCCCCAGGCGTGGGTCTCTGCCCACTGCCTCCTTAACCAGGCACCACATAGGGGAAACCGAGGCACGCACAATGGAAATTTCCCGCTCCGTCACTGGGGGTGGGGATACTAGGCTCGATCAGCTGGGGAGGGGGAGATACTGGGCTAGATGGAGATGGAGGTTGATTGGCAGGTCCTAGCGCAAAGCCCCTCCCCCGGCAGGTACATGATGTCCAATGGCTACAAGCCGGCCCCGCTGGACCTGGCCCACGTCAAGCTGACCCCGGCCCAGAACACGCTGGTGGACAAGCTGGCCGAGAACGGCCACAACGTGTGGGCCCGGGACCGCGTCAGCCAGGGCTGGACCTACAGCATCGTGCAGGTAGGGGGCTGGGGCTGGGGCTGGGGGAGGGGACTGCTGGGGGGCCAGGGTATGGGGGGCTGGGGAGGTTCCTGGGGTGGGCTGGAGGATCGTTACCGCCTGCTCTGTGCCAGGGTGAGCGGGCGTTGGGTCGTCTTCTGTTTCATGATGGAACCAGGCATTGCATCCAGTGGTTAGATCGGATGGGGGGCTGGGAGCCAGGACTCCTGGGTTCTCTCCCTGGCTCTGGGAGGGGAGTGGGGTCTAGTGGTGAGAACAGGGAGCTGGGAGCCAGGACTCCTGGGTTCTCTCCCCGGCTCTGGGAGGGGAGTGGGGTCTAGTGGTTAGAACAGGGGAGGGCTGGGAGCCAGGACTCCTGGGTTCTCTCCCCGGCTCTGGGAGGGGAGTGGGGTCTAGTGGTGAGAACAGGGGCCTGGGAGCCAGGACTCCAGGGTTTTCCCCCTGCCTCATTCCCCATCAGTGACCCAGGACCGTGGTCCATCCCTGCTTGGCAAGTGGCTGTGTGGGGGCGGGGTGGGAGCGACATGAGGTTGGTGCTTTGAGATCCGCAGGGGGACGGGCAGCAGCCGGAGCAGCTCCTCCCAGCCGGGCCCGGGCCATCGGCTGGGTTTGGACTGGCTCGAGAGCAGCTCCTCTTGGTTTCCCCCCGTCCCGTGTGTGCCCGTGGCGTGTGCGTGGCGTGTGCGTGGCGTGTGCGTGTCACCAGGACATCAAGAACAAGCGGAACCCGCGCCTGGTGCCCTACAACCTGCTGGACGAACGGACCAAAAAAACGAACCGCAACAGCCTGTGCGAGGCCGTGCGAACGCTAATCGGCTACGGCTACAACATCGAACCCCCCGACCAGGAGACCTGTGAGTGCCCCCGGGGCCCCTCCCCCGGGGCCCCTCCCGCCCTCTCCTGGGGCCCCCCTTCTTTCCTCCTTCTGGGGCCCCTCCCACTCGGACCCCTTCTCTCCTCTTCCTGGGGCCCAGGGGAGGGTGGGAGGGGCCCCTCCTGCTCCTGGGGCCCCCCTTCTCTCCTCCCTCTGGGGCCCCTCCCCCAGACCGCTCCTGCCCTCACCTGGGCAGCCCCCCCTTCACCGCTCCCCCTGAAGCCCCCTCCTGCCCCCTCATCTCCCCTCCCCCTGGGGCCCCCTCTTGCCCTCTACCAGGCCCCCCTCCTGCCCTCCCCTGCGGCCCCTCCCTCTTCCCCCTCCCTCTGCCCTCCCCTGGGTCCCCTCCCCTGGACCCCTCTTGCCCTCCCCCAGGCCCTCCTTGTCTCCTCCACTCCCCTGACCCCCCGCCGTGGAGAGGGGGTAGTGGGGAGGGTGGTTGAGTGGTGGAGGGGCACAGGGCTGGTAGGGAAGGCAGGGAGGGGGTGTTGAGATGCGGGGGAGGGCAGTGATGCGTGAGGGTGGGGATGGGGTGGAGGGAGGGGGGGCAGGGAGGGGATGGGGAAGGGACAGGTGAGGGGTGGTGAGGTGTGGGGGCGGGGAGCGATGTGTGAGGGTGGGGATGGGGCGGGGGTGTGTGTGATGGAGGCCCAGGGGGCAGGCAGGCCTTGGGGCGCGGGCTGACCCTGCCCTCGCCCCGCAGCGGCCCAGGGAGTGCCCACGGTGCGCTCGGAGCGGGTACGGGTTTTCCGGGCAGAGCAGTGCTACGCCGTGCGGGCCGGGAGGTGGTACTTCGAGTTCGAGGCGGTGACCACGGGCGAGATGCGCGTGGGCTGGGCCCGGCCGGACGTGCGCCCCGACGTGGAGCTGGGGGCCGACGAGCTCGCCTACGTTTTCAACGGCCACCGGGTGAGTGGTGGAGGGACTGGACCCGCCCCCAATCGTTCCCCCCCAGCCTGGTATCCGCCCGCCCTCCGGGTCACCCAATGAGCTCCCCAGATCAGCCCAACAGGACCCCCCAGCCTGTTGTCCCCCTGGATCAAACTAATAACCTGCCCTAGCCCTGTATCCCCCCCGCCACTACAGGCCAGGCCCCCCCATGGGCCCATCTAGCCCAGCGTCCTGTCCCCTCCTGGGGTCCTGCTCTTTGGTGCATTACCCTCTGGCCGTGCTGGGCCAGCGCCTCCCGCCCGCCCTGGCCATCGCGCCCCATGTCACCAGCCTGGGCCCCGGCGCCTTTCCCGGCTGCTGACCCCCCCACTCCCACTCCCACCCCCACCAGGGCCAGCGCTGGCACGTCGGCAGTGAGCCCTTCGGCCGCTCCTGGCAGCCAGGCGATGTGGTCGGCTGCATGATCGACCTGACCGAGAACCACATCATGTTCACGCTCAACGGGGAGATGCTGATCAGCGACTCGGGCTCCGAGCTGGCCTTCAAGGACATCGAAATCGGAGAAGGTGAGGGGCTGGCTGCCCGGACGCCTGGGTTCTCCCTGCCTCTGAGAGGGGAGTCGGGGCTAGTGGTTAGAGTGGGGGGGGGCTGGGTGCCAGGACTCCTGGGTTCTGTCCCTGCCTCTGGGGGGGGGGGAGTGGGGGATAGTGGTTAGAGCAGGGGGCTGGGAGCCGGGATGCCTGGGTTCTCCCCAGCTCTGGGATGGGAGTGGTGGCTTTTGGCTGGAGTTGGGGGGACTGGGTTTTGTTCCTGGCGTGGGCACGGACATGTCTGATGTCCCCTCTCTGCACCCTCCTTCCCCCGTGTGGGGGGTGTGACGGTGCTGCCCGTGGGCACCAGCTGAGGTCACTCAATCAGGGTGAAATGCAGAAGGAACAGGGCAGACAAACCCCAGAAGCTGGTGGTTATTCCAATGGTTAGATTTACCAACCAGCTTCTGTAGGACCTCACTGGTTACTCAGAAACCCAAACAACGCAGTTCCCTTAAAGTGCCCAGCCTCAGGCCTCCATCCAGACACACACGTCAGATATGATGATGATTACTGAAAATCTTATCTCATCATATAAAAGACAAGGTTCTTCCAACCCCAAAGGATCAGCCACACACCCAGGTCCAATTATAACTTAGATCTTACCCAACATACACGCTATAGTCAATTCTTGTTAACTAAACTAAAAGTTATTATAAAAGAAAAGAGAGAGTGTGTTGGTTAAAAGATCAATCTACAGACAGACTTGAATTCAATTCTTGAGGTCCAGATACACTGCCGAGATGAGCTTGTTTGTGGTTGCCAAAAGTCCTTTTAGAAATAGTCCCATAGGCACCAACTTTCTCCGGTGTCGGTGGGTGCCCGCGCCCCCCTTCCCCTTTCCCCTCCCGTGGCCCCGCCCCCATTTCAACCCCATCCCAAAAGTCCCTGCCCTAACTCCGCCCCCTCCCTGCCCCTATTGGATCCCTTCCCCAAATCCCCGCCCCGGCCTCGCCTCTTCACCCAGCACGCCACGTTCCCCCTCCTCCCTCCCTGCCCTGCAAATCAGCTGTTTCGTGGCACAAGCGCTAGGAGGGAGGGGGGAGAAGCAGGACGCGGCGGCGCGCTCGTGGAGGAAGCAGAGTTAACTGGAGTGGGGGGGGGGAGCACCCACGGAGTCGGCACCTATGAATAGTCCATAGGTTATAGTCCAATGTGCATATTCAGGGTGGCTCCAGTCAGTGACTGGGGATCTCAATCCTTGTGGCTTAAGGTTTCCCCGTCTTGAACCCAAAGCAGATCTGAGATGAAGCAGGATCATGTCACAGGGTTTTTATACATTTCCAGTGGCCTTTCGGCCTGAGAAAACAATAGGCCTAACTCTCCTTCTTCCAAACATCCTGACAATGAGCCCAGGGGAATTTATCCAGTACACAGTTCAGATCCAGGTTACCACAACCTTCAAAGAGCCAGAGAGACCATGTGTCTTCCTACATCTTAATACTGTTCTCCTTTTTTCATCTCAATCGACAAGACTTGTTTGCTTACATCGCAAGCCCTGAGCAAACCGCTCCCCTTCCATCTCTGCCAGTGCGGCGGCATGTCCCAGCCCTGGTCCTTTACAGATCTTCCTAGCCAGTCTCTAAGGTCCAGGTCAGTCTGGGAGGGAATTAACTCTTTCTGGCCCTGTCACCTTTCAATGATAATTGTATTACACTCCTAACGTCACAGGGGGGCATGCCGATCTTGGAGGGGAGGGGTGCTAGGCCGTGCTGACCCTGCTGGGCCCTGCCCTGTCTTGCAGGCTTCCTCCCGGTGTGTAGCCTGGGCCTGGGCCAGGTGGGACGGCTGAACCTAGGCCAGGAGGTCAGCAGCCTGCGGTACTTCCCCATCTGCGGGCTGCAGGAGGGCTTCGAGCCCTTCGCCATCAACATGAAACGCGACATCAGCATGTGGTTCAGCAAGAGCCTGCCGCAGTTCTCCCCCATCCCCCCCGAGCACCCCCACTACGAGGTGAGCGGCCCGCCGCGGGGGGGGGGGGGGCGAGCCCCATGGGGGGGGGGAGCCACCAGGGGGCTCAGTCCAGTGCCCCGTGGGGAGGGGGGAGCCAAGGGGGGCTCAGCCCAGAGCCCAGTGGGGAGAGAGGAGCCATGGGGGGGGCTTGGCCCAGTGCCCCGTGGGGAGGGGGGAGCCACCAGGGAGCTCGGCCCAGTGCCCCGTGGGGAGGGGGGAGCCACCAGGGAGCTCGGCCCAGTGCCCCGTGGGGAGGGGGGAGTCACCGGGGGGCTCGGTCCAGTGCCCCATGAGGAGGGGGGAGCCAAGGGGGGCTTGGCCTGGGGCCCCGTGGGGAGGGGGGAGCCACCAGGGAGCTCGACCCACTGCCCCGTGGGGCGGGGGGAGCCACCGGGGACTTGGTCCAGTGCCCCGTGGGGAGGGGGGAGCCGTAGGGGGGCTCGGCCTGGAGCCCAGTGGGGAGAGCGGAGCCGTGGGGGGGCTCGGCCTGGAGCCCAGTGGGGAGAGCGGAACTGTGGGGGAGCTCCCTGCCCCAGGGCCGAGGGGGCAGCTGCCGGGAAGCCGGGCGCTTGCTGCCTCCGTCAGTAGTCCCCTTCGGTGTGCAGACCTCACGGGACGCCCGGGGGTGAACCGTAGAGCCGATATCTGCTGCAGGGGATCCCTGTGAACGCCAGTGCCCCCTGTTGTCCGTCCCCCCCCCATGCCAGCTGGCACCAACGGCTCCCTGGCTTACAGCCTGGGCTCCACTCCGGGGAGCCCCTCTCTCTTGAGACCCGACAGGGGCCAGGTTGTGGGCTGCTCCGGGACTCCTGCCCCCCCTGTTCCAAGCCAGCCCCCCACCCTGCACCGTCTCTCCCAGATTGCACCCAGCCCGGACGTGCAGCCGCGCCCAGGCGGGGTTTAGCGTCCCCCTGGCTCAGGACGTCCTTAGGGTGGCGCAGAGCCCGGCGGGTTCACGTTGATCTGGGCTCCGCCTCTGTGCATGCCCCCCGAGCCGGGCCGTCCCCTCCTGACTCCGCTCCCCCGCAGGTGTTGCGCATCGACGGCACGGTGGACAACCCGCCCTGCCTGAAGTTGACGCACCGGACCTTCGGCTCGCAGAACGCGGTGAGCGAGTTGCTCTTCCTCCGGCTCAGCATGCCCGTGGAGTTCCACGAGAAGTTCAAGTGCACAGCGGGGGCCACGCCCCTCACCCGCGCCCTCACCATCCCCGAGGAGGACGTCAAGGACGTGGACCTCGACTCCGAGTTCGAGGTGCTCCGGAAGTCGGCCGGGCGTAAGGAGGCCGAGGAGGCCGAGAAGGAGAAGCAGGGGGGGCCCCTGGCCTCCCCCAAGGAGCCCCCCAGGGCGGAGAACGAGAAGGACGCGGCATCGGAGAAGAGCAAAATCAAGAGGGGGTGAGAGCCTCTAGGAGACGGGAGGGGCGGGGAATGGGATATGGGGCCTTTCTCTCCGGGGGCACTGGCCCCGATCCAGCCCCAGGACAGGGATCAGGGGGGCAGGGAATGGGATATGGGGCCTTTCCCCTCCGGGGGCACTGGCCCGGATCCAGCCCCAGGACAGGGATCAGGGGGCAGGGAACGGGGCACGGGGCCTTTCCCCTGCGGGGGCACTGGCCCCGATCCAGCCCCAGGACGGGGATCGGGGGGGCAGGGAATGGGGCACGAGGCCTTTCCCCTCTGTCTCTAACGAGCGGAGCCCATCCCCCTAGTTCCCAGTGACCGGGCCTCCCGCGGCGCCCGCCTGCCCCCCACTGGCACAGGCTCTTTCCCTGGCTGGGCCAGGCTGAGCGGTGTCGGGGGGGTGGGCATTCACCCCTGGCTCCCCACATCTTTGCCCCCCCCCAGCTTCCTGTTCAAGGCGAAGAAGGCCGCGTTCATCACCCCGCCCCCGGCGGTGCCCTCTGTGCAGCGCCTGGAGGAAGACGTGGTGCCCGACGACCGCGACGACCCCGAGATCATCATGAACACCACCACGGTACTGGGCCGGGCGGGCTGGGGCGGCGCTAGGGGGCGCTGTGCGGCAGGGAGTGGGGGGCTCGGCAGGGGGCGCTGTGCTGCAGGGAGCGGGGGGCTCAGCAGGGGGCGCTCTGCCCCGTCCGTGCTGACCCTGATGCAATGCTAGGGGGCGCTGTGTTGCAGGGAGCGGGGGGCTCAGCAGGGGGCGCTGTGGGGTAGGGAGTGGGGGGCACAGCAGGGGGCGCTCTGCCCCGTCCGTGCTGACCCTGATGCAACGCTAGGGGGCGCTGTGATGCAGGGAGCGGGGGGCTCAGCAGGGGGCGCTGTGGGGTAGGGAGTGGGGGGCACAGCAGGGAGCGCTCTGCCCCTTCCGTGCTGACCCCAATGCGGCTCTGGGACGGCTGCTGCGAGGGGCGGGCATGGACTCTCCTCTCTCAGGCTGTGGGGTTGGTGCCAGCCGGGCTGACGGCCCCTTCTCCTGGCGCCCCCCCGCCCCCAGTACTACCACTCGGTGCGGATCTTCGCGGGCCAGGAGCCCACCTGCGTCTGGGTGGGCTGGGTCACCCCCGACTACCATCAGCACGACATGACCTTCGACCTGAGCAAGGTGCGCACCGTCACCGTCACCATGGGCGACGACCAGGGCCACATCCACGACAGGTGAGGGGGGCCGGCCGCGGCCAGCATCCACTGCTCAGCACCGTGGGGCTCGGGGGGGGGGCAGATTGGGGAGCAGGGGGTGATCCTCAGGGGGTGCTGGGTGGATGCCAAGGAGGGGGTGTGTCACGGGGATGTGGGGCAGAAGGCCCTGGCATGGGAGGCCATGGGGCAGAAGGGCAAGAGGTCACGGGGTGGAGTTCATGGGCCAGGGAGACAAAAGGCCACAGGGGTAGGAGGCCTTGGGGGCGTGGAGTAGGTGGCTGTGGGTGGGGGGGGGTGGATCAGTTACCCCTGGGCCAACCCCTCTCCCAACAGCATCAAGCGCAGCAATTGCTACCTGGTGTGGGGCGGGGAGTTCGTGAGCAGCGGGCAGCAGACCCGGGTCAGCACCGTCGACCTGGTGCTCGGCTGCCTGGTCGACCTGGCCACGGGGCTCATGACCTTCACGGCCAACGGCAAGGAGATCAACACCTTCTACCAGGTGAGCTGCACAGCTGGGGTCCCCCCACCCCCGCAGCCAGCGGGTCCACGCCCTGGCCCGGCCTGGGAGCCAGCGCCCCTTAGAGGGGACAGGCCCCGCAGACCCGCTGGCTCCGGGCCGTCTCTCACTCCCTGCGTTTGGGCCAGGTGGAGCCGAACACCAAACTCTTCCCGGCCGTCTTCGTCCTTCCCACGAGCCAGAATGTCATCCAGTTCGAGCTGGGCAAGATGAAGGTAGGGGCGGCCCTGGGGTGCCCCCTCACCACCCTCCCGCACAGCTGGGCTCCCTCCAACCTGCCCTGCCCCCGCCCCCTGGCATAGCTGGGCTCCCCCGCCCCATGGCACAGCTGGGCTCCCTCCAACCTGCCCCGCCCCCGCCCCCTGGCACAGCTGGGCTCCCTCCAACCTGCCCCGCCCCCGCCCCCTGGCACAGCTGGGCTCCCTCCAACCTGCCCCGCCCCCGCCCCCTGGCACAGCTGGGCTCCCCCGCCCCATGGCACAGCTGGGGTCCTTCACCCTGCCCCCTGGCACAGCTGGGCAGGTTGTGCCAATGAGTGCCTGGAAGGGATTTGCTTTGAGATTTAAGCGCAATCACTCTGCCTGTTCTGTGTGGGGACTAGTGGGTCGGAAAAAGGGACTGGGTCTCAGACTCCTGGGTTCTCTCCCGGCTTTGGGCGGGGAGTGGGGTCTAGTGGCTAGAGCATGGGGGGGCTGGGAGCCAGGACTCCTGGGTTCTATCCCGGCTTTGGGAGGGGAGTGGGGTCTAGTGGCTAGAGCAGGGGGGGGCTGGGAGCCAGGACTCCTGGGTTCTATCCCGGCTTTGGGAGGGGAGTGGGGTCTAGTGGCTAGAGCATGGGGGGGCTGGGAGCCAGGACTGCTGGGTTCTCTCCCAGCTCAGACAGTGATTCTTGGCCTCTCTCTGCCCCTGGCAGAACATCATGCCCCTCTCAGCCGCCATGTTCCACAGCGAGCGGAAGAACCCCGAGCCACAGTGCCCGCCGCGCCTCGTCATCCAGATGCTGACACCGGTGACATGGAGCCGTGTGCCGAATGAGTTCCTGGCCGTGGAGACAGCCCGCATCAGCGATCGGCACGGCTGGATGGTGGAGTGTGGTGACCCCCTGGTCATGATGGCCTTGCACATCCCCGAGGAGAGCCGGTGAGCGCCCCCTCCGGGCACAGGCCCCCGGGGAGAACCCTGTCACTTCCATCACTGTGCTTGTACTAAAGCCCTGGAGCTGAGGGACCGACTCCATGAGCTGGCAGCAGTAGTAGGCTATTAACCTCTTGTCTCACTTCCCAGTGGCCGGTCCACTTTGGGAGCTATCTCGGTGCAAGCTAGGGAATGGCCCAACCCCCCCTCCAGGGACTGTTCTGTCCCCCGCACCTGGCTCCCTGCCAGAAGTGTGCTGCCTGGCTGACAAACAGCTGCTGTGTCCCAGCTCAGAGGTGGATGCATCTCAGTGGTGGAGGAAGTGATAAACTGAAGCACGGAGAGGGGGGAAAATTACTTTCTCCAAGGATGATTCATTGTCTCACTGTCAGACCCTGGTTAGAACCCAGGAGTCCTGGCTCCCAGCCCCCCTGCTCTAACCATTAGACCCCACTCCTCTCCCAGAGCTGGGGATAGAACCCAGGAGTCCTGGCTCCCAGCCCCCCCTGCTCTAACCAGTGGGCCCCACTCCCGGCAGGTGCATCGACATCCTGGAGCTGTCGGAGCAGCTGGCCCTGCTGACGTTCCAGCACCACTCGCTGCAGCTGTACTGCGCCGTGTGCGCCCTGGGCAACAACCGAGTGGCGCACGCCCTGTGCAGCCACGTGGACGAGTCCCAGCTGCTGTATGCCATCGAGAGCCCCCACCTGCCCGGCCCGCTGCGCAGCGGCTACTACGACCTCCTCATGAGCATGCACCTGGAGTCGGCCAAGCGGGCCCGGCTCACCATGAACAGCGAGTTCATCGTGCCCATGACGGACGCCACCAAGAGCATCCGGCTCTTCCCCGAGAACAGCCGGAAGCCCGGCCTGCCCGGCGTGGGCATCAGCACCTGCCTGCGCCCGCCCCTGCACTTCGCCCCGCCTTGCTTCGTCAGCACCAGCCCCGAGCGCTACCAGCTGAGCCCCGAGCTGCCGCTGGAGGCGCTGAAGCTGAAGGCGCTGGCCATGCTGACGGAGGCGGTGCAGGACGGCGGGCAGCACAGCCGGGACCCGGTGGGCGGCAGCGTCCAGTTCCACTTCGTGCCCGTCCTCAAGCTGGTCTCCACCCTGCTGGTCATGGGCGTCTTCGGGGACGAGGACGTGCGGCACATCCTGCGCATGATCGAGCCGGCCGTCTTCGGGGAGCCCGCCGAGGAGGAGCGGGGCGAGGCGGAGAAGCCGGAGGAGGAGGAGGGGGAGAAGGCCGGGGTGAAGGCTGGCGAGGAGGAGGCCGAGGAGCTGGAGGAGGGGCTGCTGCAGATGAAGCTGCCCGAGTCGGTCAAGCTGCAGGTAAGAGACCCGCGGAGCGGGGGAGCCCTGATCCTGCCCCCCTTCTTCTCACGCGCAGAGCGGGGGGGTCCCTGCCCCTGTCCCCCATCTCCCCATAGCAGAGTGGGGGACCCTGCCCCCGTCCCCCGTCTCCCCATAGCAGAGTGGGGGGTCCCTGCCCCGTCTCCCTGTGACACGAAGTGGGGGGTCCCCATCTCTCCACAGCATAGATGGCCTGTCCTTCCCTGCCATATCCCTGCCCCCCACCTCCCCCGGCGCTGACAGCCCATCCTCCCCGCAGATGTGCAACCTGCTGCAGTACTTCTGTGACCGGGAGCTGCAGCACCGGGTGGAGGCGATCATCGCCTTCTCGGAGCGCTACATGGACCGGCTCCAGAGCAACCAGCGCCAGCGCTATGGACTTCTCATGCAGGCGTTCACCATGTCGGCCGCCGAGACCGCCCGGCGCACGCGCGAGTTCCGCTCACCCCCGCAGGAGCAGGTACGGCGCCCGGCCCCGGCACACTGCCTGGCACCTCACTGGCCCCTGTGCACCGCCTGGCCCTGGCACACTGCCTGGCACCTCACTGGCCCCTGTGCACCGCCCGGCCCCGGCACACTGCCTGGCACCTCACTGGCCCCTGTGCACCGCCTGGCCCCGGCACACTGCCTGGCACCTCACTGGCCCCTGTGCACCGCCCAGTCCTGGCACATCGCCCGGCACCTCACCGGCCCCGGCACACCGCCCGGCCCCAGCACACAACCCGGCACCTCACCGGCCCCGGCACACCGCCCGGCCATGGCTCACCGCCTGGCACCTCACCGGCCCCGGCACACCGCCCAGCCACGGCTCACCGCCTGGCACCTCACCGGCCCCGGCACACCGCCCGGCCACGGCACACCATCCGGCCCCGGCACAGCACCTGACACCTCACCGGCTCCGGCACACCACCCGGTCCCAGCACACTGCCCGGCACACCGCCCAGCCCCGGCACACCGCCTGGCACCTCACCGGCCCTGGCACACCGCCCAGCCCCTGGCCAGCCCTGGGACGTCCGTGCGGCAGGGACGTGGGGGGGAATTGGGAGGGGGGCAGGGACTGGACCAGCCCGTGGGGCAAAGGGCCCAGGTGCTGGAGCAGCAGCAGGTCGAGCCCCGGCCCCTGCCTGCTCGTCCTCCCCTTCCCCCCGTGGTCCCCGCGCCTCACCATCTCACCCCGCCCCCCCCCCAGATCAACATGCTGCTGCACTTCAAGCAAGGGGCGGACGAGGAGGAGTGCCCGGTGCCCGAGGACATCCGTGACGAGCTGCTGGATTTCCACACCGACCTGCTGAGCCACTGCGGTGAGGGGCCCCCGCCCCGTCCCGCTGGGTGTCTCCCCACCCCACCCCCAGTGCCCAGGGCCCCGTCCCGCTGGGTGTCCCGTCCCCCCCACCCCTGCTGCCCAGGGCCCCGTCCCGCTGGGTGTCTCCCCACCCCACCCCCACTGCCCACGGCCCCGTCCCGCTGGGTGTCCCGTCCTCCCCACCCCCAGTGCCCAGGGCCCCGTCCCGTCCCCTCCACCCCCACTGCCCAGGGCCCCGTCCCGCTGGGTGTCCCGTCCCCTCCACCCCCACTGCCCAGGGCCCCGTCCCGCCTGGTGTCCCGTCCCCCCCACCCCCACTGCCAGGGCCCCGTCCCACTGGGTGTCCCGTCCCCTCCACCCCCACTGCCCAGGGCCCCGTCCCGCTGGGTGTCCCCCCCACCCCACTGCCCAGGGCCCCGTCCCGCTGGATGTCCCGTCCCCCCCACCCCCAGTGCCCAGGGCCCCGTCCCGCCAGGTGTCCCCGTCACGGAGTCCCCGGGCGATGCTCTGGAACTGCTCCCCACAAAGCCAGTCAGGACTTTGGGGAGCCTCCTCTCCCTCGGAGCAGACTGTCTCCAGGGCAAGAAGCTTACACGGCTTCACCTCCTGGGTCTCTCCTGGGAGCATTCAGCATATGCCCCTCCGTGCGCTTCCCACAGCGAGTCCGCCCCGGCGGGGTCCTGGGGAAGCCAAAGGGTCCTGCACCCCCACTTCGCAGTCAGACGGGACTCTCAGCCAGCCAGTAAAACAGAGGTTTATTAGATGACAGGAACAGGGTCTAAAACAGAGCTTGTAGGTACAGCGAACGGGATCCCTCGGCCGGCTCCATTCTGGGGGGCAGCGAGCCAGACACCCCCATCTGCCCTCACTCCTAGTCCCCAGCCAGCTCCAAACTCAACCCCCTCCAGCCCCTCCCCCTCTGGGCATTGTCACCTGATCTCTTTGTTCTCCAACACCTTCAGCTGGCACCTTGCAGGGGGGAAGGCCCCGGCCATCAGTTGCCAGGAGACAGAGTGTCAGCCATTATGTGCACTGGCCCTTTGCTCTGCAGCAGTCACACCCCCTAGAGACTTAAGAAATGCATAGGGGAAACTGAGGCACCCACACAGTATTCAGAGGAAACATTAAGAACAGTCCCACTTCGTCACACACCCCCACCCCCAGTGCCCAGGGCCCCATCCCGCCTGGTGTCCCCCCACCCCCGGGGCCCACTCGTGCCGTGTCCCCCCAGGCATCGAGGCCGAAGGGGGGGAGGAGGAGGAGGAGGAAGACACGTCCCTGCGACACCGGCTCAGGACCCTGGTGCAGAAGGTGCTGAGCTTCCGGAAGAAGAAGAAGGAGCAGGAGGAGGAGCTGCCCCCCGAGGAGGAGCCGGCGCCCAGTAAGCCGGGCGGGAGCGGGGGGGTGGGGGGGGGGCTGGCTGGGGGAGGGGGGGGGCTGGGGGGGCTGGCTGGGATGGGGAACTGGGGGCTGGCTGGGGGAGGGGCGGTGGCCGGGGGGCTGGCTGGGATGGGGAACTGGGGGCTGGCTGGGGGAGGGGAGGTGGCCGGGGTTGGCTGGGATGGGGAACTGGGGGGCTGGCTGGGGGAAAGCCGGGGGGCTGGTTAGGGGAGGTGCGGTGGCCGGGGGGCTGGCTGGGATGGGGAACCGGGGGGCTGGTACCTATCCCTTCTGTGGGTGGTGCCAGGCATGCACTGCCCCCCATGCAGGGGTGTCACGCTGGGGGGAAGGGACCCCCAGTGACCTCCAAGCCTCCTGTTTTAGGCCCCCCATTGCAGAGGGCCCCTGAGCTCTGGGTCCCAGGGTGCCCCAGTCTTGGTGTGCAGGCGCCATGGTGCTGCTGCTGCCCCCGGCACTGCCCCATGTGCCCCAGCTACCCGGCACTGCCCCCCCTGTGACCTGGCGCTGCCCCCTGCCCCCCGTGGCCTGGCGCTGCCCCCTGCCCCCCTGTGACCTGGCGCTGCCCCCCTGGGCCCCCCATGACCTGGCGCTGCCCCCTGCCCCCCGTGGCCTGGCGCTGCCCCCTGCCCCCCTGTGACCTGGCGCTGCCCCCCTGCCCCCCCCATGACCTGGCGCTGACCCCTGCCCCCCCCAGGCACGCTGCAGGAGCTGATCTCCCACACCATGGTGCACTGGGCACAGGAGTCCTTCATCCAGAGCCCGGCGCTGGTGCGTGTCATGTTCAGCTTGCTGCACCGGCAGTACGACGCCATCGGGGAGCTGCTCCGCGCCCTGCCCCGGGCCTACACCATCAACGCCGTCTCCGTGGGCGACGCCATGAGCCTGCTCGAGAGCCTGGGCCAGATCCGCTCCCTGCTCATCGTGCAGATGGGCCCGGAGGAGGAGACCCTCATGATTCAGAGCATCGGGTATCCCCTCGCCGCCTCCCCCCCGGCCCTGGGGTCCCCTCGCTGCCTGTGTCCTGCCCCTCCGGCCCTGGGATCCCCTGGCCGCCTCCCCCCCCAGCCCTGGGGTCCCCTCGCTGCCTGTCCCCCCGGCCCTGGGGTCCCCTCGCCGCCTGTGTCCCGCCCCCCCGGCCCTGGGGTCCCCTCGCCGCCCACGCCCCACCCCCCTGGCCCTGGGGTCCCCTCGCTGCCTGTGTCCTGCCCCTCCGGCCCTGGGGTCCCCTCGCTGCCTGTGTCCTGCCCCCATGTCCCTGGGGTCCCCTCGCTGCCCACGCCTCCCCCCCCAGCCCTGGGGTCCCCTAGCTGCCTGCCCCTCTGGCCCTGGGGTCCCCTCGCTGCCCATGCCCCGCACCCCGATCCACAGCCCCCTGCTCTCCCAGCGCTGGAGTCCCCATCCCCATCTCTGCCATAGGGCCTGCCCCACTGTCACGGAGTGTGGGGGACGCAAGGCCCTGAACCCCCGGCTTCCTGCGATTCACCATGGCTCTCAGCCAGCCAGTAAAGCAGAAGGTTTATTTAGACGACAGGAATACAGTCCAACACAGGTCTTGCAGGCCCAGACAACAGGACCCCCTCAGTTAGGTCCATCTGGGGGTCCCAGGGCATCTCAGCCCCCTTGGGAGGTCAGAGTCCCGTCTGCCTCCCAGCCATTCCACCAGCCAGCTCCTCCAAACTCCCCTTCAGTGACCCCTCCCACTGCCTTTGTTCAGTTTCCCGGGCACAGGTGTCACCTGGCCTCTAACCCCTTCCTGGGTTCTCACGTTACACGCTCAGGTATTCTCCTCTGTCAGTCTCCCATCCCCCAATGCAGACTATCCTAGCCACACTCCCCTGTCAGCATTCACAGACCACAGCAAGAACAGTCCCAGTTCGTCACACCTACACTTCCCTGCTCCAGATTGTGAGAGGCCAGTGGAGGACCACCCCCCCCTCACACACACACACACACACACACACACTCCCTTCACCGGCAACTCAGCCCCCAGCGTGGCTAAAGCCCAGCCCGGTGCCGCCCGCTCCGCAGGGTCCATATCCCCCCCATCCCCTTCTCCCTCTGCAGAAACATCATGAACAACAAAGTCTTCTACCAGCACCCCAACCTGATGCGAGCGCTGGGCATGCACGAGACGGTCATGGAGGTGATGGTCAACGTGCTGGGAGGGGGCGAGTCCAAGGTGAGTGGAGGGTTCACGCAGCCTGACGTCAGGCCAGGTCCTCGTGGGACCCCCTGGATAACCCAGGCCAGAGTCCTGCCCCCAAACAATTCCTAGAGCAGATCCTTTCAGAGAACAGCCAGCCCTGGCCTTGGGGTCCCCCTGCTCTGCTGGTGCCCCACACCCCACTGGCCGAGCCCTGGGGTTCCCAGGCTCTGCCGGTGCCCCGCGCCCTGCACCCCCCAGCCCTGGGACCCCCTGCCTCACTGCTGGCGCCCCATGCCCCCTGGCCCTGGGGTCCCCATGCTCTGCCGGTGCCCCATGCCCTGCATCCCCTGACCCTGGGGTCCCCTCACCACTGGCATCCCCTGGTCCTGGGGTCCCCCTGCCTTGCTGCCAGCACCCCCACCCCCGATCCACAGCCCCCTGCTTTCCCAGCCCTGGGCTCCCCACCCCCAGCTCTGCCATAGGGCCTGCCCCACACCTCCCTGCTCCCTCTGAGCAGTGTCCGATTGTGGGGGGGGGGGAGGGAAGTGTGTGTCGGGGTTGGATGTCCCCTTGAATGCCCAGGCCGTGTGGGGCGTAGCTCAGAAACCGCTGAGCCGAGCATGGCAAAGAACTGAGACCCGGAGCAGAAAACCCCCAGCCTGAAAGAAATGCAACAAATGGGAGTTATTCGACCACCCCAGCTGCAGGACAGGGACTGCACACAATGCACCAAGTTGTATTCAGTAACCAAAGACAGCCCCCTCTGGGGCGGAGCGCGGGGGCTGTTTATACACGGCCCCCACACTTGGTGCTGAGATACAGCCGCCTCTGGGGCGGAGCGCGGGGGCTGTTTATACATGGCCCCCTCACTTGGTGCTGAGATGCAGCCACCTCTGGGGTGGGGCACGGGGGAGGAGGCTCATAGGGAGGAGGCTCTTGTGCCCCCATTGTGGGGTGTGGCAGGGCGGCTTGGAGATGGGGCTGCTGCTGCAGGGTCAGGGGGGCAGGGAGGAGAGAGACTCCCCCTCCCCCCGGCTGTGAGAGCTGCAGAGGGGCGGGTGGAAATAGGGGGAGGGTGGGGGAAGGGCCTGTTGCCCCAGAGCAGGGGGGGAGGTGGGGGCTGGCTGAGCAGGGATGGGGGGGAGGGATTTACTGGCATCTCCAACGCCCTGTTCCCCCTTCTCCCCCCAGGAGATTCGCTTCCCGAAGATGGTCACCAACTGCTGCCGCTTCCTCTGCTACTTCTGCCGCATCAGCCGCCAGAACCAGCGCTCCATGTTCGACCACCTCAGCTACCTGCTGGAGAACAGCGGCATCGGGCTGGGTGAGCTCCCCACAGCCCCTGGCAGTACGGGGCGCAGGACACAGAGCTGGTGGGGTGCGATCTCCGCCAGCAGGGGGCAGCAGGGACACACCCACCCAGAGCAGGGCTCAGCCCCTCCAGCAGGGGGCAGCGTGACACATACACACTCACACACACACGTACGGGTGCCAACGCCAGGCAGCTCTTCGCACGCTGCCCTGCTCACGCCCGGCCCCCTTCCTGAGCCCCCGGGCGCTAATCCCGCTGCCCTCCCCCGGGCGGGCCCCTCTTCTCCCCTAGGCATGCGGGGATCCACGCCCCTGGACGTGGCTGCTGCCTCCGTCATCGACAACAACGAGCTGGCGCTGGCGCTGCAGGAGCAGGACCTGGAGAAGGTGGGGGGCCTGTGGGGATGGGGGGCGAGAGGTTTGCAGGGTAGGGGACAGAGCGCAACTGACCAGGGTGGGAGGCTGAAACTGACCAGGGAGGGAGGCTGAAACTGACCAGGCTGGTGGGGATGAGGGGGATGGGGGCATCGTTTCAGCAAGCACCGTCAGCCCGCTGGCCCTTTCCCTGCGACCCCCGCTCCTTGGCTGCTTGGGGAGGACAAGTACCCCCCGCCCCACGGTCTGCATGCTCCTGCCCCCCCCCCAGGTGGTGATGTACCTGGCGAGTTGCGGCCTGCAGAGCTGCCCCATGCTGCTGGCCAAGGGCTACCCCGACATCGGCTGGAACCCCTGCGGGGGGGAGCGCTACCTGGACTTCCTGCGCTTCGCCGTCTTCGTCAACGGTGAGCCACTGGGCACGGCGGGGATGGGGGGCATCCCTGTATGCGGAGCCCCCTGGCTCGGGGCAGGGTGGGCCATGGGGCAAAGACCCCCCCCCGGCTCAGGGCAGAGCGGGTCATGGGGCAAAGACCCCCCCCCCCAGCTTGGGGCAGGGCGGGTCATGGTGCAAAGACACCCCCCAGCTCGGGGCAGGGCAGGTCGTGGTGCAAAGACAGCCCCCCCCCCACGGCTCGGGGCAGGGCGGGTCGTGGGGCAAAGACACCCCCCCCCACCCCGGCTCGGGACAGGCCAGGAACGTGTCTCTTGCTAGGTGAGCCTGGCTTGGATTGAAGAGCCCCGGGAGGTGCCAGCCCTCCTGCCCCCCGTTACCTGTCCCCCTCCCTTGGCACCAAGGGGTCCCAGCCAGGTCTCCCCCCCCTGCCAGGGCTCCCCTTTCCTGCACCCACCAGTGAGGCAGGCAGCCGGTCTGAGCGCGGTGCCCTCCCGCCCCTGCAGGCGAGAGCGTGGAGGAGAACGCCAATGTGGTGGTGCGGCTGCTGATCCGCCGGCCCGAGTGCTTCGGGCCTGCCCTGCGCGGCGAGGGCGGCAGCGGGCTGCTGGCCGCCATCGAAGAGGCCATCAAGATCTCGGAGGACCCGGCCCGGGACGGGCCCACCGTGAAGAAGGACCGTCGGCGGGAGCTGTGCGTGCAGGCGCGGATTTGCACGGGCAGTGTCGAGTGTGCGCGTGCGTGTGCACCCGGGCCGTGCCGTGGGCACAGAGCTGTGTGCTGTGCCGCGGGGGTGCACAGACCGTGGTGGACACTGTGTGTTCTGGGTGTGCAGCTGGTTGTGTGTGTTTGCACGGTTGATGCGCGGTGCACGTTTGCACCAACCCTGTGTGTGTGCGCATGCAGGTGCGTAGCTGTGAGCACATGGGCAGTGTGTGTGTGCGTGGCGTGGTGTGTACCTCGCACTCTGCGTGTGCACAGGGTGTCTGTGTGTGCCCTCCCCGTGTCCCCCACCAGCTACACACATCAGGGCAAACGCTGCCTTCCAGAGCGCCACTCCACGGGGGCTGCCCTGCGTGTCGTCCCGCTCAGCCCCCCATGGTGAGATCCAACCATCCCTTCCCCGGTCACACCGCCAGCCCTGCATGCTCCCCTCTCCTTGCGCCCCCCTCGGTCTTACCCCCCCTCCCTTCCCCGGGCCCCACACACACCGACCCACGTGTGTGTCCTCCAGCATTTGTGTCTTCTCTGCCCGCCCCCCGGATCCCCACCCACACCCTCAACCCTGCCCACGCCAACACCCCAAGCCCCCGTGTGCCCAGCCCAGAGACATGCCCTTCCTCCCTGGCCGGGGCTGGCGGGAAACAGGATCCCGCCGCCCCTCACTCTCGCTCTCTGCGCCCCGACAGGTTCGGGGGGGAGGAGACGCATGAGGAGAACCGGGTGCACCTGGGCAACGCCATCATGTCCTTCTACGCGGCGCTGATCGACCTGCTGGGGCGCTGCGCCCCCGAGATGCATGTAAGCACCCGGGCGGGGGCGGGGGAGGGCTGGGGGCGCAGGGTGCCAGCTGGGTGACACCTGCGCTCTCTGCCCACAGCTGATTCAGGCCGGGAAGGGCGAGGCGCTGCGGATCCGGGCCATCCTGCGCTCCCTGGTGCCCCTGGACGACCTTGTCGGCATCATCAGCCTTCCGCTTCAGATCCCTGCCTTTGGCAAGGGTACGGGCCTAGGGCCTTTCCCCTCTGGGGGGCGGCGTCCATCGGCCCTGGGCGGGGGGCTGGCTGGTCTGGGGAGACCCGGGGTCTTTCCCCTCTAGGGTACGGCTCCCATCGGCCCTGGGCGGTGGGCTGGCTGGTTCGGGGGGACCCAGGGCCTTTCCTCTCTAGGGTGCAGCTCCCATCGGCCCTGGACAGGGACTGGCTGGTTTGGGGGGCCCTGGGGCCTTTCCCCTCTGGGAGGCGGCTCCCATCGACCTGGGATGGGGGGCTGGCTGGCTTAGGGGGGTGGGGAATGGCCCTTGGGGGCTGGCTCTGGTCTGGCCCCGGGGCGAGGTTGGGACTGGCTGGCTCAGGGGGCGGGAATGGGGAACAGGGCACAGGGCAGGGAAGCCCAGGACCAGCTGTCTGGGGGTGAGGGGCTGATATTCGGGGACCCTGGAGACTCCCATTTTTGGGGGGCCAGGAGGGGCAGGGCAGCGGGACTGAGACGGTGTCCCCCCCCCCCCCCCCCCCCGTGTGTCTGCCCCCAGACGGGAACGTGGTGGAGCCCCGGATGTCGGCCAGCTTCGTGCCAGATCACAAGGCGCCCATGGTGCTGTTCCTGGACCGCGTCTACGGCATCGAGAGCCAGGACTTCCTGCTGCATGTGCTGGAGGTCGGCTTCCTGCCCGACATGCGGGCCGCCGCCTCGCTCGACACCGTGAGTGGGGCAGGGCCGTAGGGCAGCCAGCTGGGATCCCCCCACCACCACCTGGGGGCAGGGCCGTGGGGCAGCCGACCGGGATTCCCCTGTCACGGACTCACAGGTCGTGCCCACTCTTGGCCCCGTGAGGTCCATGGGGGGTGCCCCTTTCAGTGAGACCGCCATTCCCGGGGGTCCACTCTCTCTCTGGGGTCAGGCCCCTCCACCTCCTGGAGTCGCACCTCTCTGAGCCTTAGCACGTCTGTCTCTCGCCGTGGCCCCCTCAGGGAGTCCCCTCGCTCTGGACCCCGGGGCCTCCACCCCCCGAAGGGGACGATGCCCCCTGTTCTCTAGCCCAGAGCGACTCTCAGCCAGCGTAACACAGGAGGGTTTATTGAGCGTTGAACACAGCACAGGAAACTCTCAATGCTTTAGGCCTGGCCTCCCTCAGCCCAGCACATCCCAGTCTCCCCTGCATCTAGGTGGGCTCTGCCTGCTCCCCGTCTCCAGCCCCAAGCCCCTCTGCTCCCAGCTGGATATCTGAGATCACTTCCCCCAAACCCCGCCTCTGTCCATTGTCTTCTCTCCAGGGAAACAGGGTCGCCTGGGCCACCTCTCCCCTCTTCTGACCTCTGGCTGGAACTGGCTGGTCAGGTCACCGGGGTCCCCTCGCCGCAGCCCATTGTCCTCCCACTGGCCAGAACCGGCTGTGACTTCCGAGCTGGGCCTGCGGGTCACCCGGTCACCAGTCGCTGGGGTATCCGTCCTCCAGGCCATCGCTGGGGTCCCAAGTTCCCTCTCCGGTCCTCTGTAACCACGAACTCCCTCTCCCATCACCTCGTTAAACCAGTAGCACCCAGGGACACTGAGTCCCACCCCCTCTGCATGTAAACCCTAGGGAAAACAAGAAAATCCCCCATAGGAAACAAGGAAAAACAAGAAACTCCCCCACTTCGTCACATCCCCCCATGCCCCTCCTCTGCTGTAACCTGCCTCCCCCCCAGGCCGCCTTCAGCACGACGGAGATGGCGCTGGCCCTGAACCGGTACCTGTGCTGCGCCGTGCTGCCCCTCGTCACCAAGTGCGCGCCCCTCTTCGCGGGCACCGAGCACCGCGCCATCATGGTGGACTCCATGCTGCACACCATCTACCGGCTGTCCCGTGGACGCTCCCTCACCAAGGCCCAGCGCGACGTCATCGAGGAGTGTCTTATGGCCCTGTGCCGGTACGGCCCGGCGAGCTCTGGGGCTGGGGCCTGGCCCCTTGGGACATAGGGCCTGGCCGCTTGGACCTCTGGCCTGACCCCCATTGGGACACGGCGCCTGGCCCCTTGGACCCCCAGCCTGATCCCAATCGGGGCACTGGACACATGGTTTGGCCCCTCAGACCTCAGGGCTGAGCCCCCTTGGGACACAGGGCCTGGCCCCTCGGACTCCATCAGGGCATGAGACCTGGCCCCTCTAGGGTGCCCTGTCCTGGTTTTGCTGGACCCAGCTGGGGCAGTGGGACACGAGGCCTTTCCTCGCTAGGGGCCACTGGCTGTGAGTGGAACCAGCTAGGTCTGTGGCACTGCGGCCCCAGCTCCGACCGATGCCAGGTGTTGAGACCCCCATCCACGGCGGAGGCTGTACCGGGCTGCCAGCCCTACTCGGGGCGTCCCCAGCTGTCCCGGCAGGGAGGGCCTTCCTGACCCCCAGCCGCTAGTCAGCTCCCGCCCTGAAGCCTGAGGACTGAGACGTGCCAAGCAGGCACTGCCATTTGCCTTGGGGATACCCTGCAGCGGGAGGTTCCGCAGGTTCATTCACTCCCCTCCAGTGTCTCGGGCAGCATGTCCCGCTGTGAGAGTGGCTCTCTCCCCCCAGGTACATCCGGCCCTCCATGCTACAGCACCTGCTGCGCCGGCTGGTCTTCGACGTGCCCATCCTCAATGAGTTTGCCAAGATGCCCCTGAAGGTGAGGGGTTGGGGGGGGGACACACGCGGGGCTGCTGCGCAGGCCGTGCGCCGGCTTGCTGCTCGGTGGTAGAGAACACCGGGTGGGGGGCACGGCCACAGCTGGGGGGGTGGGACCGGGCACAGTGGAACAGCTGCTGTCTGGTGGGCAGGGCTGGGCTGTCCTGACACATGCCGGGCCGGAGGGGGCGGGGCTGAGATGCTGCCAGGAATGCAACGCAGGGGGGGGCTGCGCTAGCGTGTGCCATGCAATGCGCTGGGTGGGGACGGCTGTCCAGGCCGTGGGGCCCTGGAACGTGCCTTTGTGGGGCCGGCCGGGTCGTGGGGCCCTGGAATGCGCCTTTGCGGGGCCGCGGGGCCCTGGAACACGCCTTTGCGTGGCCGTGGGGCCCTGGAACGCGCCTTTGCGGGGCGGGCCGGGCCGTGGGGCCCTGGAACGTGCCTTTGTGGGGCCGGCCGGGCCATGGGGCCCTGGAACGCACCTGGGCGCGGCCGATGAGCTCGCAGTGCAGCAGAGAGCGGGGCGCTACCCAACGACGGCTGCTGTGGGGTCCCCCAGCTTGGGGGGCTGCCCCAGTGCCCAGCGCGCCAGGGAAGGGCGGTGCCCATGGCCGCGATGCCCCCCCCTGGGCTGTGTACGGTCTGCGACCCAGCGGGCGCCCCCAGGAACTGTATCCATCCGCCCCCAGCTCCTGAACAACCACTACGAGCGGTGCTGGAAGTATTACTGTCTGCCCACCGGCTGGGCCAGCTATGGGGTGAGCTCCGAGGAGGAGCTGCACCTCACCCGCAAGCTCTTCTGGGGCATCTTCGACTCCCTGGCCCACAAGGTGCGGGGGGAGGGGGGGAGTGGGGGGAGTGGGGTACTATTGTGTGATTAGGGGAGACAGGGGCTGGGGATTGGGGGGGCAAGATGGGGGAGGGGTGATAGGGGAGGGGGCTGGAAGGCAGAATGGGAGAGGGAGGATGGGGGAGGAGAGGGAGGTCTGGGGGGCAGAACGGGGGAGGGAATGGGGGGGCTGGGGGCAGGGTGCCGGCTGGGCCCCCCTGACCCCGCCCCCCCCTGCAGAAGTTCAAGGCGGAGCTGTACAAGCTGGCCATGCCCTGCCTGTGCGCCATCGCCGGCGCCCTGCCCCCCGACTACGTGGATGCCAGCTACTCCTCCAAGATGGAGAAGAAGGCCTCCGTGGACGCCGAGGGCAACTTCGACCCCAAGCCCGTTGAGACCCTCAAGTGAGGAGCTCCCGGACTGGGGTCATGGGGGGGCCTTGGGTGGCGTAGATCCTCCCGCCCCCTGGGAGTGCCCCTCACTCCCGACCCACAGCCCCCTGCCCCCCCGGCTCTGCCGGTGCCCCTCACTCCCGACCCACAGCCCCCTGCCCCCCCGGCTCTGCCGGTGCCTCTCACTCCCAACCCGCAGCCCCCTGCCCCCCTGGCTCTGCCGGTGCCTCTCACTCCCAACCCGCAGTCCCCTGCTGTTCCCGTCCCAGAGCTCTGTGGGGCAGGCACCCCCATTGGGAGTGCTGGGCTGTGGGGCAGCATTCCTTTGGGATGGAGTTTGCGCCCCCCCTACCCTGCCCCCCCAAAGCCACGTGTGCCCAGGCCCAGCTTGGAAGCTCCCCCCTGAGCACTGCTTCCCCCCCCCACAGCGTCATCATCCCCGAGAAGCTGGACACGTTTATCAACAAATACGCCGAGCACACGCACGAGAAGTGGGCCTTTGACAAGGTACAGGGCCCGCGGCCCACAATGCACTGCTTCCTCCACCGGCCCACAATGCACTGCTTCCCCTGCCAGCCCACAATGCACTGCTTCCTCCACTTGCCCACAATGCACTGCTTCCCCTGCCCCTGCCAGCCCACAATGCACTGCTTCCCCTGCCCCTGCCAACCCACAATGCACTGCTTCCCCTGCAAGCCCACAGTGCACTGCTTCTCCTGCCCCTGCTAGACCACAATGCACTGCTTCCCCAATGTGACCTCCCCATGACCCCCTGTGACTCTACCCTTGCTGTGAACCCTCAGGACCTCCTGACCTCAGTGTGACCTCCCCATGACCCCCAGGTCCACCCCGTGACCTTTGTCCTCTGTGTGACTTCCCTTGTTACCCCCCAACCCCACCCCCTCTGGGCATGACCCCTGGGGCCAACACCTGGGACCTTTCCTCCGACAGATACAGAACAACTGGACCTTCGGGGAGACGATCGATGAGGAGGCCAAGACCCACCCCATGCTGCGTCCCTACAAGACCTTCTCTGAAAAGGTACCCGCCCTTCCCCCTCCTGGCCCCAGCCCATTGGCCCCCCACCTGCACCCCCACACACACTCCAGCCGCCCCCCCGCCAGCCAGACTCCCACAATGCACCTGCCAGGCTGCACAGATTGGGGACGGAGACCCTGGTTTCCCCCCCCCCCATCCCCCTCCGTCTTCCCGGCGGTGCGGTTCTCAGCCCTCAGTCCAAGGGGGGTGTCCTCCCGTCCTGCTACCCGCCTCCACCCCCTGCCCCTGACCAAGCCCTGAGCCAGCACCCGGCTTGGCCCCGCAGGACAAGGAGATCTACCGCTGGCCCATCAAGGAGTCGCTCAAAGCCATGATTGCCTGGGAGTGGACGGTGGAGAAGCCCCACGAGGGCGAGGAGGAGAAGACAGAGAAGAAGAAGACACGGAAGATCTCGCAGTCGGCCCAGGTGAGGGCAGTGCGGCTCGTGGGGGGCTCAGGACTCCTGGATTCTGTCCCGGCTCTAGGAGAGGAGTGGGGTCTAGTGGTTAGAGCAGGGGAAGGGGTTTTTGGGGATCTGGACTCCCCAGCTCTGGGAGGGGAGTTGGGTCCAGTGGTCAGAGCAGGGGGCTGAGAGCCAGGACTCCTGGGTTCTCTCCCCAGCTCTGGGAGGGGAGTTGGGTCCAGTGGTCAGAGCAGGGGGCTGAGAGCCAGGACTCTTGGGTTCTCTCCCCAGTTGTGCCGTTGGGAACAGACTCCATGGGGGGAGGGGAGCACTGAGCTGCCCATCCAGTGAAGCGAGCCCCGCCTAGGGTGGGTTTGTAGGGGGGCGGCTTGGCCTCTATGGCCAACCTGACACTCTGAGGGCCACCCCCACCCCCTGGAATGAACCTGCAGCCCTCTAGCCCCGTGGGTGCCCGGATGCCACATAGTGGGCATGCGGAGCTGGGTGGGCGAGAGCACCAGCCTGTGAACCACAGAGGATCCCCACCAGCCGGGAGCAGTAGAGGGCCCATGACACACAGAGGGAGACGCTCCAGATCCAGCCAGCATGGAGGTGCGATTGGGGGAGGGGAAACGTGGGGCAGTGATGGTACGACCTGCGGGGGGGGGGAGGGAAACAGCCCCTCTGAACTCTAATCCCTCCCCCACAGGCGACCTACGACCCCAGTCATGGCTACAACCCCCAGCCCATCGACCTGTTGGGGGTGACGCTCTCCCGGGAGCTGCAGGTGAGACACGTCCGCCCCGGGCCAGTGGAGGTCAGGTGGGGGAGGGATGGGCCGTGGTGGGATTGGTACATCTGGGTGTGCTCCATGGAGTGAAATAGGTCACACTCCCTGGCTGGGTGGGCCCCATAGTGCCCCACGAGGGGGTGAATAGCTCACAACCCCCCCTGCCCCCCCACAGGCCATGGCGGAGCAGCTGGCTGAGAACTATCACAACACCTGGGGGCGTAAAAAGAAGCAGGAGCTGGAGGCCAAAGGTGAGTGTCTCCGTCCGTCCGTCCCCCCCGGGGAGCGTCTCTGTCTGCGCCTTCCCCAGCCCAGAGTCTGCCCCCGGCTGACGTCTCTCTCCGCAGGGGGCGGCTCCCACCCGCTGCTGGTGCCCTACGACACGCTGACGGCCAAGGAGAAGGCCCGGGACCGCGAGAAGGCCCAGGAGCTGCTCAAATTCCTACAGATGAACGGCTACGCCGTGACCAGGTAGGGGCGGGGCCCCGCTGGGGGGGAGAATGACCACGACACCTCTCCATGGCTCACCGTGCTTCTGGGATCCCTGGGCCCCCTTCCCCCCCGATCCCATGGGCTGCACGTCAGGCCTCATCCCCATCTGGGGGTGGGGGTCACCCCATCGAGTCCATTGCCCCTGGGGGGGCAGACTGCCCCCTCACCTGTTCCCCCCCTAAGGGCGGGATTGTCCCCGCCAGTCTGTTCCCTTCCCCAGGAGTGGGTCTGTCACTGTCTGTTCCCCCCGGGCTGTGGCTGGAGACGCCAGTGCCCTGACCCTGCTCTCCCACAGGGGGCTGAAGGACATGGAGCTCGACTCCTCTTCCATCGAGAAGCGATTTGCCTATGGCTTCCTGCAGCAGCTGCTCAAGTGGATGGACATCTCACAAGAGTTCATCGCCCACCTGGGTAGGGCGCACACCCCCCGCCATGCGCCCCTGGCTGCCCCCTCCCAGAACCATTAGGACCCACAGCGGCTCGGCTGCACCCTGTGTCTCTGGTGCGGGCAGTAAATCCGGGGATTGGAGGAGGGGCTGGGAGCCAGGACTCCGGGGTTCTGTGCCCAGCTCTGGGAGGGGAGTGGTGTCTAGGGGTTAGAGCGGGGGAATTGGGAGCCAGGACTCCTGGGTTCTCCTGGGTGCCAGCTGCTCCCCAGGGGCTTGGAGGCATCTGCAAAAATATGGAAAAGTTGCCTGAACGTATTAAAGCTTGAATCTACCCAGAGTCCCGGGGTCGGGAAGGAGGAAAAATCCCCACAGTCCCCCAGGTGCTCACAGCATCTTGTCTCCTTGCAGAGGCCGTAGTGAGCAGCGGGCGGGTGGAGAAATCGCCCCACGAGCAGGAGATCAAGTTCTTTGCCAAGGTAAGTTTGTCCAGACTGGTCCATCCCCCCTGCAGTCAAAGGGGGGCTCTTCCAGTGGGGAGTGGGTGCCTGAGCCATGGGAGTGTGGAGGAGGGGTTTTTGAGCCATGGGGGAGTATTAAGTGCTGGAGGCTGGGATATTGTTGCTTTGTAACGCAGTTCAGGTGGCCTGATGCTTGTGTCCTTGGAGCTCTGGTGTTATCGGCACTAGCAGGTAGCGCAGGCTGCCCGGTGGGTCTGTCCTCGGAGCTCCGGTGTTATCAGCACTAGCAGGTACCGCAGGTTGCCCGCTGTGTTTGTCCATAAATTGTTGGGCAAAAGTCAACATGGTTTCTGTAAAGGGAAATCATGTCTTACTAATCTATGGGCACGTCTTCACTACCCGTCGGATCGGCGGGTAGCAATCGATCTATTGGGGATCGACTTATCGCGTCTAGTGAAGACGCAATAAAATCGATCCCCGATGGCTCTGCCGTCGACTCTGGAAATCCACCACGGCAAGAGGCGGAAGCGGAGTCGACGGCGGCGCGGCAGCGGTCGACTCGCCGCCGTCCTCACAGCCAGGTAAGTCGACCTAAAATACGTATCTTAGGTCGACTCCCCCCCTCCCTCCCCCGTAGTGTAGACCTAGCCTATTAGAGTTCCTTGAAGGGGTCAACAAACATGTGGACAAGGGGAATCCAGTGGACATAGTGTACGTAGATTTCCAGAAAGCCTTTGACAAGGTCCCTCACCAAAGGCTCTTATGTAAATTAAATTGTCATGGATAAGAAGGAAGGTCCTTTCATGGATTGAGAACTGGTTAAAAAATAGGGAACAAAGGGTAGGAATAAATGGTAAATTTTCAGGATGGAGAGGGGTAACTAGTCGTGTTCCCCAAGGGTCAGTCCTAGGACCAATCCTATTCAACTTATTCATAAATGATCTGGAGAAAGGGGTAAACAGTGAGGTGGCAAAGTTTGCAGATGATACTAAACTGCTCAAGATAGTTAAGACCAAAGCTGACTGTGAAGAACTTCAAAAAGATCTCATAAAACTAAGTGATTGGGCAACAAAATGGCAAATGAAATTTAATGTGTATAAATGTAAATTAATGCACATTGGGGAAAAATAACCCCAACTATACATACAATATGGTGGGGGCTAATTTAGCAACAACTAATCAGGAAAGAGATCTTGGAGTCATTGTGGATAGTTCTCTAAAGACGTCCATGCAGTATGCAGCGGCAGTCAAAAAAGCAAACAGGATATTAGGAATCATTAAAAAAGGAATAGAGAATAAGACAGAGAATATCTTATTACCCTTATATAAATCCATGGTACGCCCACATCTTGAATACTGTGTACAGATGTGGTCTCCTCATCTCAAAAAAGATATGCTGGCATTTGAAAAGTTTCAGAGAAGGGCAACTAAAATGATTAGGGGTTTGGAACGGGTCCCATATGAGGAGATATTAAAGAGGCTAGGACTTTTCAGCTTGGAAAAGAGGAGACTAAGGGGGCATATGATAGAGATCTATAAAATCATGAGTGGTGTGGTGAAAGTGAATAAGGAAAAATTATGTACTTGTTCCCATAATATAAGAACTAGGGGCCATCAAATGAAATTAATGGGCAGCACGTTTAAATCAAATAAAAGGAAGTTCTTCTTCACACAGCGCACAGTCAACCTGTGGAACTCCTTGCCTGAGGAGGTTGTGAAGGCTAGGACTATAACAGTGTTTAAAAGAGAACTAGATAAATTCATGGTGGTTAAGTCCATTAATGGCTATTAGCCAGGACGGGTAAGGAATGGTGTCCGTAGCCTCTGTTTGTCCGAGGGTGGAGATGGATGGCAGGAGAGAGATCACTTGATCATTACCTGTTAGGTTCACTCTCTCTAGGGCACCTGTCTTTGGCCACTGTCGGCAGACAGAATACTGGGTTAGATGGACCTTTGGTCTGACCCAGTATGTCCGTTCTTACGTTCTTATGTCCTTGGAGCTCCGGTGTTATCGGCACTGGCAGGTAGTGGGGGAAAAGGAGCGAAACCAGGCTGAGCTAACACCACTGTTACTCTGACTCCCCATCGTCCCCACTCACCCTCCGTCTCCTGGGTGTGGTGCCCGGCTTGGGGTGTGTGTGGGGTGTCTGTGCCATGTGTGGGGAGGAGGTCACATTTTCTCCCTATGGGGGCCCTGACATTCACCCCAGCCCATAAGGGGGGTGGGCAGCGGTTAAGGGGTGCTGCCAGCCATGGTGATGTCTCCCCCCTCCACTGAACCACCTCCCCCCCCAGATCCTGCTGCCTCTCATCAACCAGTACTTCCACAACCACTGCCTCTACTTCCTGTCCACACCTGCCAAGGTGCTGGGCAGCGGGGGCCATGCCTCCAACAAGGAGAAGGAGATGATCACCAGGTAAGTGGGGGGGGGGCCCTGGACAGGGGAAGGGGGGCATACCCGGGTGTCACTCTCAGTGCTGCCTGGTCCCCAGTGTGCATTGGACCAGATGCCCCCATCCAGCCACGTGGTAGCCAGAGGCTTAACCCCCTCCCCCACTGCTCTCCCCCGCATGGTGACTCAGAGCTCCAGGTATGGGGCTTTGCTGGTGCCCCTCACTTCTGACCTGCAGCCCTGCTATCCCAGTCCTGGGCTCCCCGCACCCCAGCTCTGCCAGTGCCCCTCACTCCCAACCTGCAGCCCCTGCTATCCCACCCTGGGCTCCCTACCCCCAAGTGCTGTTAATGAGGGAGTGATGAGAGCCCCATTGACCCTTCACCCTTCTCTGCCTCCTATCTCTGCCCTGTGTGCACTCGTCCTCTGCAGTGTCTCTCTCTTTCACTCTCTCTTTTCCTCTCTCCCACTCTCCCTTCAGCCTTTTCTGCAAGCTTGCAGCCCTGGTCAGGCACCGGGTCTCTCTGTTCGGTAAGCGCCCCTCGCCGTGGGGCTGGGCTCTCTGGGGGAGGAGGGGGGGCACCTGGCCTTCCCATCGCCCAGCCCTGAGGGACGGGGGCTGGCCTGGGCTGAGCCAAACCCCAGAGGGAGCAGTTGTGACCCATCCCAGATTGCCCTGGGCTCGTCGGGGGCTGTCCTGCCCCCCAATCCCAACCCCTTTCTCCTCCCCCTTGTATCCCTGCCCCCCACGCTGCGGCCCTTCTTCTCTCCGAGTCTGTGCAGGGCCCAGGCTTGTAGCTAAACAGGTGTCTCTTGGCCCCTCTGCCTGGATCCCCCTGCCCCAGAGGCCTGGATGCCCCCTGCCCCAGTGAGTGCCTGAGCAGGGTCTCTCCCCCCAGGCACGGACGCTGCCGCCGTGGTGAATTGTCTGCACATCCTGGCTCGCTCCTTGGATGCCAGGTGAGTCCCTGGGGCTGGGTCCCCTCCCCGGAGCGTCTGGTGGGGGCAGGATTGGGGCCAGCCAGAGCCATGGGGTGGGGAGAAACTGAGACCGAGAGGCGGGAGCTAAAGAAATAGGAGAGATTTCACTACCCAGAGACAGTGCTCAGAACTAGGGACCCCTCGCCTGGCATGGAGATGCGTCCCCTCTGATGTGGGGCATGGGGCAGGTTATAGAGGGACCCCTCGCCTGGCACGGAGTTGCGTCCCCTTTGGGGTGGGGCGGGGGCTGGTTGCACAGTGACCCCTAGCCAACGTGGAGATGCGTCCCCTCTGGAGTGGGGCGTGGGGCTGGTTATACAGGGACCCCTCGCCAACGTGGAGATGCGTCCCCTCTGGGGTGGGGCGCGGGGCAGGTTACACAGGGACCCCTCGCCCGGTGCGGAGATGCGTCCCCTCTGGGGCGGGGCGCAGGGCAGGTTACACAGGGACCCCGTGGTTGAGCCACTCTTGCGGCAGGACGGTGATGAAGTCAGGGCCAGAGATCGTCAAGGCCGGGCTGCGCTCGTTCTTCGAGAGCGCCTCGGAGGACATCGAGAAGATGGTGGAGAACCTCAAGCTGGGCAAGGTGTCGCAGTCCCGCACCCAGGTGAAGGGCGTGGCGCAGAACATCAACTACACCACGGTGGTGCTGCTGCCCGTGCTCACCTCCCTCTTCGAACACATCGCCCAGCACCAGTTCGGGGACGACGTCATCCGTAAGGGGGAGCTGGGGCCTCAGGGAGGGGGGAGCCATAGGGGCGGGGGGGTGGGAGCACCAGGGAGTGGGGGGTGCTAGTGGGCACCAGGGGCAGAGGGAGGGACTGGGGATTGGGGACGGGGGGTGCGAGGGAGGGGTGCCAGGGGTGGGGCCGGACCCCCATGGCCCAGCAGGACCTGGCAGCCCAGGGCCCATAGAGTCCACGTAACCGGCACCAAGTGGCAGCGCTAGGTGCCTCGCCACCCCACACAGGGGCCCCCCCAGCCGCAGGGCCGCCGTTTCCATGGTGAATCACCGCCAAGAGCTAGGCAATGCCCCCCCCTCTGATCTGCCCCCTCTCCGCCCAGTGGACGACGTCCAAGTCTCCTGCTACCGGACCCTGTGTAGCATCTACTCCTTGGGCACCACCAGGAACCCCTACGTGGAGCGGTGAGTTGGGGGGCTGGGGCGTGGAGGATCGGAGGGGAGGGCGCAGGGGCGATGGAGCCAGGGAAGTCAGATGGGAGGGTGCAGGGGCGATGGAGCCGGGGAAGTCAGAGGGGAGGGCACAGGGGCCATGGAGCCGGGGGCGGGGTCGGAGGGGAGGGTGCCGGGGGGGGTCGGAGGGGAGGGGGCAGGTCCGATGGAGCCGGGGAGGGTCGGAGGGGAGCACGCAGGGGCCATGGAGCCGGGGGGGTCAGAGGGGAGGGCGCAGGGGCTGTGGAGCTGGGGGTGGGGTCGGAGGGGAGGGCGCCGGGGGGGGGTCGGAGGGGAGGGGGCAGGTCCGATGGAGCCGGGGTGGGTCGGAGGGGAGCACGCAGGGGCCATGGAGCCGGGGGGGTCAGAGGGGAGGGCGCAGGGGCTGTGGAGCTGGGGGTGGGGTCGGAGGGGAGGGCACAGGGGCAATGGAGCCGGGGGGGTTGGAGGGGAGCACGCAGGTCCGATGGAGCCGGGGAAGTCAGAGGGGAGGGCACAGGGGCCATGGAGCCGGGGGGGGGGGTCAGAGGGGAGGGCGCTGGGGGCGTGGAGCTGGGGGTGGGGTCGGAGGGGAGGGCACCGGGGGGGGGGTCGGAGGGCAGGGCGCAGGGGCGATGGAGCCAGGGGGCAGGGGGTCAGAGGGGAGCGCGCAGGTCCGATGGAGCCGGGGAAGTCAGAGGGGAGGGCACAGGGGCCATGGAGCCGGGGGCGGGGTCGGAGGGGAGGGCGCCGGGGGGGGGTCGGAGGGGAGGTCGCAGGTCCGATGGAGCCGGGGAGGGTCGGAGGGGAGGGCGCAGGGCCGATGGAGCCGGGGGGGGTCGGAGGGGAGGGCGCAGGTCCAATGGAGCCGGGGAGGGTCGGAGGGGAGGGCGCAGGTCCGATGGAGCCAGGGAGGGTCGGAGTGGAGGGCGCAGGGCCGATGGAGCCGGGGAGGGGGACGGAGCCAGGCCGGGGCTGAGTATCCAGCTGAAGGGTCTCTGATTCCCCCTCCCCAGGCAGCGCCCCGCCCTGGGCGAGTGCCTGGCCCGGTTGGCAGCCGCGATGCCCGTGGCCTTCCTGGAGCCGCATCTGAACATGCACAACCCATGCTCCGTCTACACCACCAAGTCGCCGCGGGAGCGTGCCAGTGAGTGCCCCCCCGCCCCGTCGGCCCCCCATGCCTGTCAGCCCCCAACGCCCCCGTGGGCTCCCCACACCCCGTCAGCTCCCACACACCCCATCGGCCCCCCACGCCCGTCGGCCCACCACAGACACAGGGGTAGCCCCACCTGTGTCTGCTGTTCTCCTTGGGACGGGCCCCAGAGCCCAAAGGGCCCCGCGCTCTGTGGCTCTATCCCCCCTTGGGGATGTCACTGGGTCCCAGGAATTCCCAGGGGACCCCCCCCCATAGGGTTTCCCCTGTAACTCCGCCCGCTCCGTGGGATCCCCGGGTAACGCTCCCTGCCCACGGGGCGTCCCTGGGGCTGCCCCCTCACGCCTGCCCCCTACAGTCCTCGGGCTGCCCAGCTGCGTGGAGGAGATGTGTCCCGACATCCCGGAGCTGGAGCGGCTCATGAAGGAGATCAGCGGGCTGGCGGAGTCGGGCGCCCGCTACACCGAGATGCCGCACGTCATCGAGGTCACGCTGCCCATGCTCTGCAACTACCTGCCCCGCTGGTGGGAGCGGGGCCCCGAGACCGTCCCTCAGGGGCCCTGGTGCACCCAGGTGACCTCCGAGCACCTCAACACCCTGCTGGGCAACATCCTCCGCATCATCGTCAACAACCTGGGCATTGACGAGGCCTCCTGGATGAAGAGGCTGGCAGGTACTGGGGGAGGGGCAGGGGCTCGGGGGGGGCACCAGATCAGACCCAGGGGACTGGCTGGCTCGGGGGTGAGGAATGGGACATGGGGCCTTTCCCCTCTAGGGGGCACCAGCTCCAATCCAGCCCTGCAGGGGGGCAGGGAATGGGGCGCAGGACCTTTCCCCTCTGATCCAGCCCCGGGGGGAAACCGGCTGACTGGCTCACCCCCACCCCGCTTCCCACCCAGTCTTCGCCCAGCCCATCGTGAGCAAGGCGCGGCCCGAGCTGCTGCGCTCGCATTTCATCCCCACCATGGACAAGCTGAAGAAGCGCTCGGGGAAGGTGGTGGCCGAGGAGGAGCAGCTGCGGCTGGAGGCCAAGACCGAGTCGGAGGACGCGGAGCTGCTGATCCGGGACGAGTTCTCGGTGCTGTGCCGGGACCTGTACGCCCTCTACCCGCTGCTCATCCGCTACGTGGACAACAACAGGTGGGCGGGGCCTGGGCGGGAAAGCCACGGCAGGGGGCGGGGCCTGGACGGGAAAGCCACGGCAGGGGGCGGGGCCTGCTGTGTCTGCCACAGGAAGGGGCGGGGCCTGGCCAGGCATGCCATGGAAGGGGGCAGGGCCTGCTTCAGGGGCCATGTGAGGAGGCGGGGCCCAGCCTGAGGGAGCCACGCCCCCTCAGAACTCCAGCAGCTCCAGCCTTGTATAGCAGGGTCCCTGGTTCAAATCCTGCCAGAGCTCGGAAAGCCCCCCCGGGCCCAGGGGGCCCTGTCAGTGCCAGGCGGAGGTCGGGCATCAGCTGATGGTGCCCTGTGTGTCCCCAGGGCCAAGTGGCTGATGGAGCCCAACTCGGACGCCGAGGAGCTGTTCCGCATGGTGGGCGAGGTGTTCATCTACTGGTCCAAGTCGCATGTAAGTGGGGGCAGGTGGGAGGTGCCAGGAGCCAGCAGCAGGGATGGGCGGGGAAGTGCCGAGGGCGCCGAGCTGCGGGGAGTGGGGCAGAGCTCAGCAGGGGACGCTGGGCTGGGGGGAGTGGGGTGGGGGTTTGGCGGGGGCCACCGGGGATTGGGGTGGGGGGCACCGGTCTGAGGGGAGCAGGGCGGGGGCTTGGCGGGGGACGCCGGGCTGGGGGAAGTGGGGCGGGGGCTCGGTGGGGGGCACTGTGCTGGGGAGCGGAGTGGGAGCTCGGTGCGGGGCGCCGGGCTACCAGGAGCGGGGCGGGGGCTCGGTAGGGGGCGCTGGGCTGCGGGGAGCCGGGTAGGGGGCGTCGGGCTGCAGGGAGTGGGGCGGGGGGCTCGGCGGGGGGCACTGGGCTCCGGGGAGCGGGGCGGGGGTTCGGCGGGGGGCGCTGGGTTGTGGGGGGTGGGGCGGGGGTTCGGCGGGGGGCGCTGGGCTGTGGGGGGCGGGGCGGGGGCCCGGCGGGGGGCGCTGGGCTGCGGGGAGCGGGGCGGAGGCTCGGTGGGGGGCGCTGGGCTGCGGGGAGCGGGGCGGAGGCTCGGTGGGGGGCGCTGGGCTGTGGGGAGCAGGGCAGGGGCTCAGCAGGGGGCGCTGGACTCCGGGAGGACAACTCTGTCCCCCTGTCCCGCTCCCCCAGAATTTCAAGCGGGAGGAGCAGAACTTCGTGGTGCAGAACGAAATTAACAACATGTCCTTCCTGACGGCCGACAGCAAAAGCAAAATGTCCAAGGTGAGGCCATGTGGGGCGCAAGGGAGCCCTGCCCCAGAGGCCTGTGGGGCAGGGCGATCACAGGGGATTCACGCTGGGAAGGCCACCTGGACGCTGCCCGACCCAGCTCCCCTGCAGCTCCTGCTCCAGACGTGCAAACGCTCGTGTGACTCCAGGCGCTGATGTTCGGTGCCAAATCTCGTCCCGAGGGCTCTCGGGTCCTCGGGTGGGCAGAGGGGGCGGCCCTGCTGTATGGTCATCTGCACACTGGGCCCGGGGAGCCCAGAGCTCACAGCGCCGGCGGAGAAGGGGGCCGAGGGGCCCGGATTGATCGAGCCATAGTTCCCGTGTGTGGGGCTGGCGGGGGGCTTCCTGGTGACTCCGTGATCCACTCTGATTCGGGCTATGGGTGCCTGAGGGTGGTCCCATGAGCCCCCCGAACCAGTCTACAGGGTGCTGTCCTGCCACCCCCGATCTAACCACTGGGGGCGCCATTCTGCCATCCTCCCCCCCGTGTAACCTCCAGGGCACTGTCTTATGAGTCCCCCCCGGATTGCACTGGGGGCACCGTGCCCCGGGTGGCCCCGCTCTCATCCCGGGCGTGCACTGCAGCCGCCGTGGGGGCTCGTGGCCCGACTAACATGTCTCTTCTGTCTTGTCTCCCCTTCTCTCCCGCCCGGGTGCCTTTAGTCTGGAGAAGGCCAGGTAGCGTCTCACGGAGACCGCATGGCGCCTTGTGTCTGTGTCTGATCTGCCAGCCCCCCGCCCACCCCCCCACAGTGCTGGGGTCCTCCCCAGCCCGCTCCCCGTGTGCCCACGGTACCCTGCGTCGCACGGCCCAGGAGCCAGAGGTTGGGTGAGCGACGGTGCCCGCTGCACCTGGCCCATGGGCTCTGTAGGCACCGGCCGGTCGGCTATCGGCTCACCCAGCCCTCCGGCCCCTGGTGTACTTGGCCCGCGGCCGTGCGGTAGGCCTGCTGGTGGGGCCCATTCCCTCTGCCAGGGCTTTTCCCCGGTGACGTGGGGCCCAGCACGGGGGATCTCTGCCCCCCCCCCCAGCGTTTGCTCCTTGCCCCCAGCTGTCTCTCAGCCCCGAAGCCGCATGTGCCAGGCCAGCTCTCTCCGGCTCCTGAACCGAACCGGTTTGGTTCTTCTGGGCTCTCGCTGTGCAAAGCTGGGGAGTGGGGGGCGGGGTGGGTTCTGCCCCCCCCCGGATCACGGAGTTCATAATCACCCCTCGTGACATCCCAGCCGGAGGGGGGGAGGTGGTGCACAGGGATGTCGCAGGCAGATTATGCTGACCTGCCTGCCTGCCAGATTGTGTGTGCCGTGGGGTGGGGTGCAGGGGAGCTGTCTGCGCTGGCCCCTCCCTGGTTTGTACCCCCTCCAGGGGTCCCGCTCTCCCCTTTCTAAACTTGGCAGGGGCCGCCCCGGTCTCTGCCCCCCGCCCCCCGCCCCCCGCCCGGGATACCCCTGAGCGGCCCATGACACGCGGCGGGAGCCCCTTCCCCACCATCCTCCGCCCGGTCAGTTCCCTCGGACCCTGTGTTTCCACCGCCCCCCGCTGAGGTGACCCTGGGTTCCCGTGGCCCGAGCTCACTGGCCGTTCCCAGCACTGTGCCTCCCGCTGTACCAGAGTGGGGGGTGACACGGCCCTCCCCTCACGCAGCGGAGCTGGGCCGGGCGGCCGGTTCAGAACTGGAGATTCCTGAATTGTCAGCGTCCGTGACTGAGCGATCGTGTCCGCCCGAGTCCCCCAGGGGTTACCCAGCCATCTTTGCCCTTTCACCCTTTTCAAGTGGCCCTGCTCCTCCCCTCCCCCCATGGAGGTGGGAAGCCCCGCCCCTCGTGGGAAGCCCCACCCCTCCAGTTTGGTGGGGGTGGGGCTAGCCAGGTACCCTTCTCAGGGCGGGAGGGGCGCTGCTGTGGCCGGACGCTTCTGCCTTGGCATGTTGGCTGGAGGCAGAGGATCGGGGGGTGGGGTGGGGGGGTCACTGCCGGGGGCCCGCCCTGACACACACACCCCGTACCCCCCAGGCGGGCAGCTCAGAGCAGGAGCGGACCAAGAAGAAGCGGCGGGGGGATCGCTACTCCGTGCAGACCTCACTCATCGTGGCCACGCTGAAGAAGATGCTGCCCATCGGCCTCAACATGTGTTCGCCCACCGACCAGGAGCTCATCACCCTGGCCAAGGGCCGCTACGCCCTGGTGAGCTGGGGGAGGAGCCAGGGAGAGCAGGGGCGGAGCCAGGGAGAGCAGGAGGCGAAGCCAGGGAGAACAGGGGCGGAGCCAGGGAGAGCAGGGGGAGGGGCCTGGGAAAGCCAAGGGGAGCAGGGGGAGGAGCAGGGGTGAGCAGGGGCGGAGCCAGGGAGAGCAGAGGAGGAGCTGGGTGAGCAGGAGGCGGAGCCAGGGAGAGTGGGGGAGGAGCCGGGGTGAGCAGCGGGAGGAGCCAGTGGTGGAACCAGGTGGGGCTGATGCCCTTGGGGGTGCAGTGAGTTGGGGGTGTTTTGGGGGGGGGGAGCTGGGCCGGAGGGGTGGCGATGAGCTGCTGGGGTGGGAGCGGCTTCTCACCCTGGGTGACGAACTCTGCACCCCCCACCCCCACAGAAAGACACCGATGAGGAGGTGCGGGATGTTCTCAACAACAATCTGCACCTGCAGGGCAAGGTGAGTGTCCCCCCCAGGCCGGCACCCCATTTCCCCTCCCCCGTGCAGCACGGGCCAGCCCCCATTTCCCCTCCCCTGGCTGCCATGGACCAGCCCCCCCTTTTCCTCTCTGGTGCCATGGGCTGGCCCCACCTTCTCCCCCCTCTGGGTGCCACAGGCCAGCCGCTCCTTCTCCCCTGGGTCCCATGGGCTGGTCCCCCTTTCTCAGCCCCCATGGGCGCCATGGGCCGGTCCCCCTTTCTCAGCCCCCATGGGCCGGTCCCCCTTTCTCAGCCTCCCCTGGGCACCATGGGCCGGTCCCCCTTTCTCAGCCCCCATGGGCGCCATGGGCCGGTCCCCCTTTCTCAGCCTCCCCTGGGCACCATGGGCCGGTCCCCCTTTCTCAGCCTCCCCTGGGCGCCATGGGCCGGTCCCCCTTTCTCAGCCCCCATGGGCGCCATGGGCCGGTCCCCCTTTTCTCAGCCCCCCGGGCGCCATGGGCCCGCTCTCATTTTGCTCCCCCAGCGCCACGCCCTAGCCCAGGACACCCAGGCTCTGGCCTGCCCCCCCTCGCCCTATGGACCGATTTACGTTCCCGCCCCCGCCCCAAGGCGCCGTGTCTGACAGTCCCTCCCCCCGGCAGTGCGAGAACCCCGCCTCCATGCGCTGGCAGATGGCTCTGTACCGCGAGATGTCGGGCAAGGCCGAGGACGCCAACCGGCCTGAGAAGATCGTGCGACGGGTGCAGGAGGTGTCGGCTGTGCTCTTCCACCTGGAGCAGGTGAGGGGCTGCAGGGTGGGGGGCATAGCGTGGGGGAGGGGCTATGGGGAGGGGGAGGGGCTGCAGGGCAGGGGGCATAGCGCGGGATAGGGGCTGTGGGGCAGGGGGCATAGTGCAGGGGAGGGGCTGTGGGGCGGGGCGGGATAGTGCAGGGGAGGGGCTGTGGGGCGGTGGAAGGGCTGTGGGGCAGGGGGCATAGTGCAGGGGAGGGGCTGTGGGGTGGGGGAGGAGCTGTGGGGCAGGGGAGGGGCTGTGCGGCAGGGGGCATAGCGCGGGGGAGGGGCTGTGCTATGGGCCCCCCGGCTCTAACCCCCCCGGCCCCGCAGACCGAGCACCCCTACAAGTCGAAGAAGGCCGTGTGGCACAAGCTGCTGTCCAAGCAGCGCCGTCGCGCCGTGGTCGCCTGCTTCCGCATGACGCCGCTCTACAACATGCCCAGGTCAGCGTCGGATCTGCCCCGGCCAGGGGATCCGGGCCCCCCAACTTCCTCCCGGCCAGGGGATCCGGGCCCCCCAACCTCCTCCCGGCCAGGGGATCCGGGCCCCCCAACCTCCTCCCGGCCAGGGGAACTGGGCCCCCCAACCTCCCCCCGGCCAGGGGAACTGGGCCTCCCAACCTCCCTCCGGCCAGGGGTTCTGGGCCCCCCAACCTGGGGATCTGGGCCCCCCAGCCTCCCCCCGGCCAGGGAATCTGGGCCCCCCCAACCTGGGGATCTGGGCCCCCCAACCTCCCCCCGTCCAGGGGATCTGGGCCCCGCAACCTACCCCCGACCAGGGGATCCACACACCCCAACTTCCCCCAGCGAGGGGATCCATGCCCCCCAACTTTCCCCTGCTGGGGGACCCATGCCCCCTGCCTTGTGACCCATGCCCCCCCACCCTTCCATTGTATGGGATCCAGCTCCCTGTACAACCCACCCCCCCGATCCATAGTGTCCCCCACCCCCACCCTGCAGGATCCGTGCCCTCCACGGAATGGGGGTGCAATCTCAGCTCTGCCAGGCCCTTTGCAGCCCCCCCCCCCCCGGCTCTGGGCTCCAGGCGGGACGCTGGCTGCTCAGTGGGTGCGGCTGGGGGGTGAGTCTGGGTCAATCCCTGCCCCCCACCCCTGCCAGGCCTCTGATCTGCCCCTTCCCCCAGGCACCGGGCCTGTAACATGTTCCTGGAGAGCTACAAGCTGGCCTGGATCGTCACGGAGGAGCACGCCTTCGAGGACAGGATGATCGACGACCTGGCCGTGAGCTGGGGGCATTGGGGGGGTCGGGGACTCGGGGGAGGTCTGAGCTTTCCATATCCCACAGCCAGGACGCCTGGGTCCCATCCCTGCCCGGGTCCCAGGATGCCTGGGTCCTCTCCCTGCCCGGGTCCCAAGATGCCTGGGTCCTCTCCCTGCACTGGTCCCAGGATGCCTGGGTCCTGTCCCTGCCTGGGTCCCATCCACACCCAGGCACCGGGCTCCATTCCCTCCTGCTCCCTGCTCTCTCGCCATCGTCCCGGAGGCTTGGGGGCAGCAGGACGTCAGCGGTGGGGGGCCGTGGGGGAAGGAGTGACGGAGGAAAGGCTGGAAGTGGGGCAGGGGCAGGCTCCTGGGCCCATGGGCTGGGCGTGGGAAAAGCTGGGCGCACCAGGCTCTCTCTGGCGGGGACGCGGGGGGGCCCCAGCGCTGCCGGGCCGGGCGGGTTCACAGCTGCTGACTCTCCGCTGTCCTGCTGGGGGGAGTAGAAACCGGGCGAGGAGGAGGAGGAGGAGGAAGAGCAGATGGAGAAGAATCCCGACCCCCTGCACCAGCTCATCCTGCACTTCAGCCGCACGGCGCTGACGGAGAAGAGGTGGGTGCCAGGGGCGGGGGCAGCATCCACATCTAGCCACTCAGCCTGGGGAGTGAATCGCCTGCTGGGCCCCAGAGTGGGGGGAGGGGCTGGGAGCCAGGACTCCTGGGTTCTCTCCCCGGCTCTGGGAGGGGAGTGGGGTCTAGTGGTTAGAGCAGGGGGGGCTGGGAGCCAGGACTCCTGGGTTCTCTCCCTGGCTCTGGGAGGGGGGGTCCAGGCTCTGTTGTAGAACTGTTCAGCTGGCCTCTCTGGCGCGTGTGGTCTTGGATCTGACTCTGGCCCATGCGCTGCCTTTCAGCAAACTGGACGAGGACTATCTGTACATGGCCTACGCCGACATCATGGCGAAGGTGAGTGACCCCAAGTCCACACCAGGTTCTCTCAGCACGTCTCATCCCCCAGCCCCTCCCAGCGCACGTCCCACCCAGCGCCCCCTTTCCTTCCCAGTGTGTCCTCCCATTTCCCCTCCCCATCATTTACTGAGGTTGGTTTGAGCATTAAATAAATAAGTAATTAATTAATTAATGGAGATTTCCCATCTCCTAGAGCTGGAAGGGACCTTGAAAGGTCATTGAGTCCAGCCCCCTGCCTTCACTAGCAGGACCAAGTACTGATTTTGCCCCAGATCCCCAAGTGGCCCCCTCAAGGATTGAACTCATAACCCTGGGTTTAGCAGGCCAATGCTCAAACCACTGAGCTATCCCTCCCCCCCATTCTCAGGAGAGCCCATCGCACTTGTGAGCAAAGTCGGATTCGAATCCGGCTCTCTGGGTATTCAAGCAGCAGAGGATTTGAATCCTTCCCTCCCTGGACTCTCCCCTCACACCAGCTTTGCAGTAAGGGGCAGTTTACCCTTCCCCCCACACCTTCACGAACTTCTGCTCCTGCTACTCTGGAGTGGCCGGAGGAAACCCCCAGGTCACAGCCCTGTGGGCAGCAGTAACAATATAGTAACTTGAGAATAATGGCAAAATATCTTTGGAGTAGCAATGGCGTAGCAGCTGTATAATATTTTTGGAATAACTGTGTGGTATCTTTGGAGCAGCGATGTAGCAACAGTGTAGTAGCTTTGGGGTAACTAGGTAGTGTCGCTTTGTAATATTGTAGTATCTCTGTAGCAATGATGGAGTAACAGCTTCGTATCTCTGGAGTAGTAGCATGTGTCTTTGGAGTACATAGTACTAATGTAGTGTTGCTGGAGTAACAAAATACTAACAAGTATAGTGTTTCTGGAGTAACGGTGTCATATCCCTGGAGTAACAACAGAGTAACAGCATAATGTCTTTGAAGTAACAATGTGCTAATGGCACAGTATCTCTGGAGTAACATTATAATGTCTCTGGAGTAATGATGTACTAACTTTGTAGTATCTCTGGAGTAGTGGGGTAGTATATCTGGAATAACAATGTACTGACAGTTTGGTATCTCCAGAGTAATGGTATAGTATCTTCAGAGTAATAATGTAGTATCTCCCAAATAATGGTGTTGTGTCTCTAGAGTAACAGTGTACTGACAGTGTGGTATCTCCAGAGTGACGATGTAGTATCTCCAGAGTACCGGTGTAGTATCACTGGAGTAATGGCATAGTATCTGGATTGGAGGGGGGAGGGTGGTATTTGGCTCCCACGCACCCCTCACTCTGGCTTCCTCTCACTTCCAGAGCTGTCACATTGAAGAAGGTGAAGAGGAAGGTGGTGAGAAAGACGAGGAGGAGACCGAAGGCTCATTTGAGGTAGGTGATCCCCTCCCTATCTCCGGTCCTGGCTCCAGCCCCTGCCTGCGCTGACCCTTGTGTGTCCACCCCGCAGGAGAAGGAGATGGAGAAGCAGAAGCTGCTCTACCAGCAGTCACGGCTGCACAATCGTGGGGCGGCCGAGATGGTGCTGCAGATGATCAGTGCCTGCAAAGGTGAGATCGGACCCTCGCAGGGGGAGGGACAGCGGGGCGGCTTGACGGGGGGCTGGCAGGTTGCGGGGTGAGCCATAGGCCAGGCTGGTAACCAGCGTTTCCTTGGTTGTCGGCAGGGGAGCCAGGCGCCATGGTGTCCTCCACCCTCAAGCTGGGCATCTCCATCCTGAACGGAGGCAACGTGGAAGTGCAGCAGGTACGGCCGGGCCGGCGTTGCTCCCAGGGCCAGGTCCCCAGCACTTCACTCAGTCCTTACACAGGCCAAGTTCCGGCTGAGCCTCGGAGTAACGGCTGAGTCACGGCCGAGGAGCTCGGCCACCTGCTGAGTAACCAGCCAGTCATGTCCAAGTAACACATCAGTAACCACTGAGTACCAGGTGAAGGAGTGTGGGGTAAAGAGGGCTTATGCCCTGAGTAACAAGGGGAGTATGCAGTGAGTAACGGCTCAGTAATGAGTGAATGTGCACTGAGTAATGATGGAGAACATGCTGTGTAATGGCTGAGTAACAATGGAGTAAGTGCTGAGTAACTAATGGGTACACACGGAGTAATGAGGGAGGATGTGCTGAGTAGCTAACAGGCATGCAGAGTAACAAGGGAGGATGGGCTGAGTAACGAGGGAGGACAGGCTGAGTAATGGGCTGAGTAACGGGCTGAGTAACGAGGGAGGACAGGCTGAGTAACAGGCTGAGTAACTAACGAGTATGCCAAGTAACGAGGGAGTAGTTGCTGAGTAGCCACTCAGGGCCGCTGCCTTTGTCCCCGCAGAAAATGCTGGATTACCTGAAGGAGAAGCGGGAGGTGGGTTTCTTCCAGAGCGTGCAGGCCCTGATGCAGACCTGCAGGTGAGCGGGACCATCCGTCGTGTGTCCCCGTCCGTCTGTCCGTCCCGGCCTGCATCCCTTCCTCCCGCCCCGCAGGCCGAGCTGGTCCCTGCCGGCCTCCTTTTCCTCCCTGCGTCCAGCCCGTCTCCATCTCTCCTTTTACCCCCTTTTGGTGCCAGCTGTTCCCCCTCCCTGCCCTGTTCCCACAGGGAGCCAGCCGTTGGGGGGACTCCCAGGGGAATCGATCCCCTTTGCCCAGAGTAGCATTGCACGGCCCTGCTCCCCATCCCCCAGCGGGCTGGAGCGAGTGCCCAGCGGCCCCCTGCTCCGTACCCCCAGGGTGGGGCTGAGCTGTGTTAGGCTGTGGGCCCCTCCGTCGTGGGGGGTGGAGGGTTGATGTTGATGGCAGGGTCACCCCACTCCCCTCCCCCCCGGCCTCTCCTGACCCCCATTTCTCCCTGCAGCGTCCTGGACCTCAACGCCTTCGAGCGGCAGAACAAGGCCGAGGGGCTGGGCATGGTGACGGAGGAAGGAACAAGTGAGTCCGTGCTGCCCCCAGACCCTGCAGATCTCTGCTCCCCATTCCTCACCGACCCAGGCCCCCTCCTCCCCACATCTCAGCCCCAGACCCTGCAGATCTCTGCCCCCCATCCCTCCCCGGCCCAGCCCCCCCCC